>NC_134896.1:1234930-1269930 GCF_041734735.1 Babylonia areolata | reverse complement strand
CAGACATGATCATGTCTCGCACATGACTGTGAATGACTGAATGACAGTTTTGCAGATTAAAAAAAATCACAGAGAGAGAGAGAGATTTGTTTTGGTCCTGCATTGATTGGCTGCCTGATGTGTTGTGCGTGCGCGCAGAGCAGCCTGCTGTCCTATGACGTCATTATTAGCATAAAGATCCCGAACATGTGGAGTCGTAACTATGCCTTGGGCAGGGCGTCTGTGATTGTGTTTCTCGTCGAAACATGGAACCGTGGAGAAGTACTAGGTTCTCATGAATACCCAGGTAAGTTTTTGTATGAATACTCTCCATTCTTTCCTTTCATATCGGAGGGTTAGTTTACAACGGGAGTTGAATCGGCGGCTCGATTCGTTCGCAGTGTCAAACAACACAGAGCTAGATGTCTTGTGTGTTCTTGTTGAGTTCTCGTGGGTTGGAAAGCACCTACCGATATTTTTTCCTCTCATCTCCTGTCTAATGCTCACCAGTATTTCTAGTGGGTTAATTGTATGAATCCAGATGACATCAGGAATGTTAGATACACGGGAATTCTGTGTTGATGGCATGGGAACGCTGTACAGGCGAAAAAAACAAAACAAGGCGAAATGAATATTGAAGTAAACAATCAGAACACGTACTTTCCAGGTTGTCGGTCTTGACACAGTGCTGTCCATTGCTAAATTTAGCTTCCCTTTGGAAATCCCGTGTTTTTGTTTTTTCTCTTGGGATTTTTATAACTTGGCGTCTAGAATGTGACACATTTCTGCATTGAGAGTTGGATATGTATTCTCCAACTTAATTGACCATTAACAAGTACAGTGTTTAAATTGAGAGTGTACAGGTAGTTCATTGTGCCAAAAAAACAACGTGTCGTCTGCTGATGACCAAGTCTTCCGAGTTCAGTTCACATCGTAACAAAGGTCTCGTTCGTCACAACTTTGTGACCAAGTTATCACTCGAAGAAAGACGACATTATTTTAATTGTTCGTCGCGTTCCATTTTGTTTAGGACATGGTTCTGCTGATTCATGTTTGTAATAAACACCTTGGTCTTCGAGGTGTTAGGGACAGAACTGATCGCGTTTGTGTTGGGTGTATGAGTCAGTGACCTGTCAGGGAGTGAAATGGAGTCTATCACTCAGTATAAAATTTTGTATTCATTCGTGAAATATTGCAAACTAAAAAACACCAATTATCTGATAATTTTGTGGCTTTTTTCTTTGATGTCTTGACTATTATTACTATTAGACTTGGAGACTGAAACCTTAAGCTGAAAAAGTGAAATTAAGGGACACAGTAGTTACAGTGATGTCTGTAATCATGGGAGAATGAGTATTGTCTGACTCCGAATCTAATTGGGTGATGATAAAACCCACCAAAAACAAAGTTTGGTAGCTGAACACTTCAAAGATATTTTATTTGTCTTGAACTTTAAAGCACAACAATCAGAACAAACATGGTGTGCTTTTTTGTGTGTGTGCAGGCATAGCAGACAGGCCCATGTTGGAGGAGAACTTTTATGAGAGAAGGAGGAAGGATTGACCTGCAATGACAGTGCTGCCCATGGTGATGTCGTTTTTGACCTTGACACTCACGGTGGTGCCAGTGGTGCTGGTGTCAGTGCCGTCGTGACGTGGCAGTGGTAACACAGTTACACCTCCCATTAGTGACCATAGTAACACACTGTTACACCACTTTGTAGTGATAGTGCTTGGCATATCACATGACATCCTGGATGTTTGTAACTTGTGTTTGGAATACCTGCATCTTCACATTTTGGACAGAAAGTGACAGTCTGAAATTGTGACATTGTTGATGACACTGACCTTGTTATTCAGTTTGTGATAGTGACATACATTGCGCCACTCATCACAAGCACAGCCTGCAGTGAACCTGCTTTGCCTTGTACACTATACTAAAAATTGTGATATATTCTTATGATTTAGTTTTACAACCACCAAAGATCTGTGAGTCTTCCAACCATCACAGCTTCAACTTTTCAAGCATTCCAGACAAGTGAACAGAAGGTGCTTTTTCAAGTGGTATTCTTAATCACTGTCAGCATTTATTTCAGAAAACAAAACAAAAACCAAACAAAAATAAGCTTCGCTCTGAAGCTAGTGTTCAGGAGCACCCCAGATCTGAGAGATAGTAGAAAAGACATCAGTTGAATTCAGTCACAAGACGACAGGAGACATGGCAAGTGGTTTATAAACAAGTGACTAAGTAAGAACAAGAACTACTCTAGACACCACCAAAGACGTCAGTTGATCACAGCCAAAAGATTAGAGGAGACAACGGCAAGTGGTTTATAAACAAGCAGCCAAGAACAAGAACAACTGTAGACACCACCAAAGACATCAGTTGATGACAACCACAAGACGAGAGGAGACAACGGCAAGGGATTTCAATAAACAAGCGACTAAGAACAAGAACAAGAACGACTCTGGCCTTCATCATTGAACATGAAGGCCAACAGCAACTTTCGAGAACAGGTGGGGCAGGTGACCTCCTGGTTCAAGGAATGGAGTGAGTGTGAGCAGACGGTGGCGCTGTACTCGCTCCTCAAGAAGCTAACGCCAGCCCAGGCCAAGTTCCTGGACCAGGTCCTTCAGCAAAGTCTGGCTGAGTGTGCCGATGTCAAGCAGATGCAGACCAAAGCCAACGATGAAGGTAGCGTTCAGAAACCTTTGATGATGATGATACGATAGTAACATACTGTAAACCACGTTCAGAAACCCTTGAATGATGATGATGACAGTACGATACTCTGTAACATACTGATAACCATGTGATGATACGATAGTCAGTAACATACTGATAACCATGTGATGATATGATAGTCAGTAACATACTGATAACCATGTTCAGAAACCTTTGATGATGATGATACGATAGTAACATACTGATAACCACGTTCAGAAACCCTTGAATGATGATGATGACGATACGATACTCGGTAACATACTGATAACCATGTGATGATACGATAGTCAGTAACATACTGATAACCATGTGATGATACGATAGTCAGTAACATACTGATAACCATGTTCAGAAACCTTTGATGATGATGATACAATAGTCAGTAACATAGTGATAATGATAGTCAGTAACATACTGATAACCACGTTCAGAAACCCTTGAATGATGATGATGATGATGATACGATATTTGGTAACATACTGATAACCATGTGATGATACAATAGTCCGTAACATACTGATAACCATGTGATGATACCATAGTCGGTAACATACTGATAATCATGTGATGATACAATAGTCGGTAACATACTGATAACCATGTGATGATATGATAGTCAGTTACATAATGATAACCATGTTCAGAAACCTTTGATGATGATATGATAATTGGTAACATACTGATAACCATGTGATGATATATATGCTAGTCGGTAACATACTAATGACCATATTCAGAAACTTTTGATGATGATGATATGATAGTCGGTAACATACTAATATTGTTATAACCACATTCAGAAACCTTTGATGATGATAATGATGATGGTGATGATGATGATACAATAGCTGTTATCATAATAATAGCCATGTCCAGAAACCTTTAATAATAATGATGATGATACGATGGTCGGTAACATACTGATATTATGACTATATGAGTAATAACCATGTTCAGAAACATTTGAGGATAATAATGAAATGATAGTCATTAATAACAGTGTTAAGAAACCTTGGAGAATAATGATGAAACGATAGTCAGTAATAACCATGTTAAGAAACCTTTGAGGATAATGATGACCTTGTTCAGAAACCTTTGAGGATAATGATAACCTTGTTCAGAAACCTTTGAGGATAATGATAACCTTGTTCAGAAACCTTTGAGGATAATGATAACCTTGTTCAGAAACCTTTGAGGATAATGATGACCTTGTTCAGAAACCTTTGAGGATAATGATAACCTTGTTCAGAAACCTTTGAGGATAATGATGACCTTGTTCAGAAACCTTTGAGGATAATGATAACCTTGTTCAGAAACCTTTGAGGATGCTGTTGAAATGAAAGTCGGTAATAACTATGTTGAGAAACCTCTGAAAATAAATCTTTAAGATAATGATTAAACGATAGTTGTTAATAACCAAGTTCAGAAACTTTAGAGGACAGTGATGAAATGATAGTGGGTCATAACCATGTTAAAAAACCTTTGAGAATAATGATTAAACTATAGTCAGTAAATGAGTAATGCTTGTTTAGAAACCTTTCAAGATAATGATTAAATGACAGTCAGTTATAACCCTGTTTATAAACCATTGAGGATAATGAATGAATTATTGTTGACAATTGGCAATAATCATGTTCATAAACCATTAAGGATAATGATAGTCTATAATCATGTGGAGAAACCTTTCAGCATAGTGATGAAATGATAGTCGGTAAGAACTGTGAATGTGATGTTGTTGATGAAGATGATGATGGGGTTGTTGTGCTCTGTCCATTGGTGTAATTAGTTTTGAAACATTCTGAAGTTTAGTGTCTAACTGTGGTCCTACCTTACCCATCATGATGAAATCGTGTGTGTGTGTGTGTGTGTGTGTGTGTGTGGTATAATGTCTGTGTGAACTTCATTGCATGCAGCAACATTTTTTTTATTGCATATATATGTTCTTCATTTTGTCTATTCTGTATTCACATAATGTTATTTTTAAGCATATGTGTGTGCATGAGTGCATTTTTGAAGAGCATTTTACTTCAGTCTGGTGGCCGTAAATTGTAAGTTAAAGCTGCGTGCTGACTGTGTGTCAGTATCATTGTGGTGGGACAGCATTTTACTTCAGTCTGGTGGACGTAAATTGTAAGTTAAAGCTGCGTGCTGACTGTGTGTCAGTATCATTGTGGTGGGACAGCGTTTTACTTCAGTCTGGTGGACGTAAATTGTAAGTTAAAGCTGCGTGCTGACTGTGTGTCAGTATCATTGTGGTGGGACAGCATTTTACTTCAGTCTGGTGGACGTAAATTGTAAGTTAAAGCTGCGTGCTGACTGTGTGTCAGTATCATTGTGGTGGGACAGCGTTTTACTTCAGTCTGGTGGACGTAAATTGTAAGTTAAAGCTGCGTGCTGACTGTGTGTCAGTATCATTGTGGTGGGACAGCATTTTACTTCAGTCTGGTGGACGTAAATTGTAAGTTAAAGCTGCGTGCTGACTGTGTGTCAGTATCATTGTGGTGGGACAGCGTTTTACTTCAATCTGGTGGACGTAAATTGTAAGTTAAAGCTGCGTGCTGACTGTGTGTCAGTATCATTGTGGTGGGACAGCATTTTACTTCAGTCTGGTGGCCGTAAATTGTAAGTTAAAGCTGCGTGCTGACTGTGTGTCAGTATCATTGTGGTGGGACAGCGTTTTACTTCAATCTGGTGGACGTAAATTGTAAGTTAAAGCTGCGTGCTGACTGTGTGTCAGTATCATTGTGGTGGGACAGCATTTTACTTCAGTCTGGTGGACGTAAATTGTAAGTTAAAGCTGCGTGCTGACTGTGTGTCAGTATCATTGTGGTGGGACAGCGTTTTACTTCAATCTGGTGGACGTAAATTGTAAGTTAAAGCTGCGTGCTGACTGTGTGTCAGTATCATTGTGGTGGGACAGCGTTTTACTTCAGTCTGGTGGCATTAAATTGTAAGTTAAAGCTGCGTGCTGACTGTGTGTCAGTATCATTGTGGTGGGACAGCATTTTACTTCAGTCTGGTGGACGTAAATTGTAAGTTAAAGCTGCGTGCTGACTGTGTGTCAGTATCATTGTGGTGGGACAGCGTTTTACTTCAGTCTGGTGGACGTAAATTGTAAGTTAAAGCTGCGTGCTGACTGTGTGTCAGTATCATTGTGGTGGGACAGCATTTTACTTCAGTCTGGTGGACGTAAATTGTAAGTTAAAGCTGCGTGCTGACTGTGTGTCAGTATCATTGTGGTGGGACAGCGTTTTACTTCAGTCTGGTGGACGTAAATTGTAAGTTAAAGCTGCGTGCTGACTGTGTGTCAGTATCATTGTGGTGGGACAGCATTTTACTTCAGTCTGGTGGCCGTAAATTGTAAGTTAAAGCTGCGTGCTGACTGTGTGTCAGTATCATTGTGGTGGGACAGCGTTTTACTTCAATCTGGTGGACGTAAATTGTAAGTTAAAGCTGCGTGCTGACTGTGTGTCAGTATCATTGTGGTGGGACAGCATTTTACTTCAGTCTGGTGGCCGTAAATTGTAAGTTAAAGCTGCGTGCTGACTGTGTGTCAGTATCATTGTGGTGGGACAGCGTTTTACTTCAATCTGGTGGACGTAAATTGTAAGTTAAAGCTGCGTGCTGACTGTGTGTCAGTATCATTGTGGTGGGACAGCATTTTACTTCAGTCTGGTGGACGTAAATTGTAAGTTAAAGCTGCGTGCTGACTGTGTGTCAGTATCATTGTGGTGGGACAGCGTTTTACTTCAATCTGGTGGACGTAAATTGTAAGTTAAAGCTGCGTGCTGACTGTGTGTCAGTATCATTGTGGTGGGACAGCGTTTTACTTCAGTCTGGTGGCCGTAAATTGTAAGTTAAAGCTGCGTGCTGACTGTGTGTCAGTATCATTGTGGTGGGACAGCATTTTACTTCAGTCTGGTGGCCGTAAATTGTAAGTTAAAGCTGCGTGCTGACTGTGTGTCAGTATCATTGTGGTGGGACAGCCAGAGGGAGGCTGTTGGTCCATTGATCTCTTGGTTTGGGGATCCACATTTGTTTCAAATAATTTAGCATGGTTACTCTTCTGTAATTTGGTTTTGATAATGATAAAATTTGAATATAGTTATATTTAATTCACACGGGGACACACACACACACACACACACACACACACAAGCATGCACGAATGCACACACTTGCTATCTTACTAGGCACTATTTCAAGGAGAAATGTGCTTGGGAGATCTTGGCTTTGGATCAAAATTTGTGACGATACAAAATTTAATTTTGTAAGCATTGAAAATTGAACACACAGAAAATGTACAAACTTTGCTTCTTCAGATCTTAGTTCCATCCTTTTGATTTGAAGGAAAAAAATTGTTTTTTTACTCGATTATGTTGCTGAACTGATATCTTAAAGCTTGGAATAGTTTTGTGAATGTATTGTAATGGGTTACATGTGTGGAGGGGGAGGGGTTGAGGGAAGATGAGCAACAGTTACAGGAAGTTCTGAAAGTTCTAACAGAATTTTAATAAACACACACCCAAAAAACAACAACCAAGAACAAGCAAACAAAGTGTGTATCAGACATGGAAGATGAACAGCATTCTTGATGTCAACTGTTTGATTTGTCCTCATCTCACAAACAGCAGTAGTCATGTCACACTATCAGGAATCTGTTTTCACTTTCTTTTAAACCCACTTTTCATTAAGTATCATTATCATCATCAGTAGTATGTACGTATATATATATATATATATATATATATATATATATATATATATATATAATATAATATATATGACCTGCATGCAGACTTCATGTTAAAGTTATTTCTCTCCACACAAAATCAAGATGACTGTATGCTGTAGCCAAGATAAATTTCAATGAAATGACTGTCCAGGTTTTTTAACGGATATTTATTTTCATATATATTATCATACCACAAACAGTGGACACTTTGTTGCATTGACGGATGTGTATGTGTGTGTGACATTCATTTCAAGTAAGAAAAAGCCTAATTTACTGAATGAGCACAACGTTAATTCTGTTCTCCATTTTCCTCCCCCCCTCCCCCACCTGTATTTAACTGAACTCTCTCCACGGAACATGTTCCGCCGTGCCTGTCTTAATCTTCTTATCGTTAAACCTCACTCCTCTGGACTTGCAGACCTATCTGACTGCTGAAGAGTGGTGTTTTAAGAACAAGTGTTCTGTTCAGGAAAAAACACCCACATTGAGCCTGTTTATGAAATTCATTTTAGACGTGGTATAACTTGCAAGTTGCAGCTGCAGTCTGCCCTCATTGTCAGTCTGGGCTGTCTGTCTCTCTGTCCAGAGCTCAGACTTAAGTAAAAAATGTCTGTTTTGTTTGTCTATCTGTCTCTCCATGCCTTTATAGTTTTAAAATAAGATAAGATAAGATAAGAATAACTTTATTATCTCCAACTGGAGAAATTTGGTCAGGTGCATTATCACAACATAGACAAGTAAACAACATGGGGACCATAACTGAAAAAGCCAACAACAGCCCCAACAAATATTACGAAGATACAAATGTAAAAAATATCACATACATCGTTTCATACATACATCCACACACTGCAGGTAATAACTAGTATTCTTAATGTAAAAACAGAAAGAATTAAGAAACATTATTTGAATATAATTATAAACATAGCCTACTATACTGCACATTGATTATAATAGACAGATAAGATAAGAATAAAGATGAATTGCGGAAAACCACAACCAGATAATCAGCACACACCCGCACCGAATCCCCCACCCCCACCCCCCACCCCACACACGCGGATAACTTGATTAAACAAGAGTAATAAACATATGTTCTCAAATAAAAGCATTTCACATATTCGCTTTTAAAAACATTGCAATTAATATCCTTTGTGTGACTTGCCTGTCTTTGTCAGTGTCTGCCAATCTCTCAAGAGAGTCAGTGGTCCTTTTGTGTTTGACTAAACTATTCATTTTTGCTACAGATGATTTTTTTTTTTCAGTTCAAACAACAGTGTGGACAGCTGTATACATACAAATGATTTTAAACTGAGTTTCCAATCAGTATGGCTGTAACTTAGTGTAAGTGTAATACAAAGAATTTGTTAATATCCTTGAATTGGAAAAAAACATGTGATGATCGATTTGTGTGGAGGAGAGAACAGAGAAGCCACTGTTACAGTAGTGTTAATTGTTATACTGTGTCGTTGAAATAAAGGAAACAATCATGTAATTTTATTTACAATCATTCCTGTTGAGATGGAATTTATTTAATATATGATTAATGTCATCTGTCAGCTGTGTTAGTGCATACCGTTTTGTGAAATTTACACACACACACACACACACACACACACACACACACACACACATATATATATATATATATATATGTGTGTGTGTGTGTGTTATATGTATGTATGTGTGTGTGTGTGTGTGTGTGTGTGTTCATGTACATGTACACAAGTAGGGCTATGCTTTAGAAGATTACATGACAGAAACTCAATCTGTCAGTGACATTTCTTTTGATTTATCCAGCTGTTGACAGGAGTCATTACATTTTAAACAAAAGGAGGAAAAGAGCTTGAGGGGGGTGGGGGGAGGATGGAGGGTGAGAGAGAGAGAATGACAACTGAGACTGGAGTAAACTGGAGCATCAGATAGACAGAGAGAAAGGAGAAAGACAGAGAGAAAGATGGGGAGAAAGATGGGGAGAAGATGGGGAGAAGAGCAAGAAAGACACACACAGAGGAGATGGGGAGAGGGTGGGGGGGGGGGAGGGCAGCACTAGCAGAATGATAGCAAACAGAAACTGCCTTTTTGAAAGTAACATATGGACAGGTCTGTGAGTGTGACTCGGGTTATGAATGAGTGAGCTGTATGTATCCTCCCTATGATGTGAAGCCTCACTGTCAGTCAAGCTCCTAGACAATGGCACCACTTGGTTGTGGCATGACGGAGTTGCCCTTTTACTTAGCGCAAAGCTCCAGCGATCTGCAGCAAGTGTTAGCAGTGTACTGGCCCCACCCATCAACGTGATTAGCTCTGTCAGTGTATTGAAGACCGGCAAATGCTAGGTTTTGTTGACAGATGACAGCCACACTCAGTTTATGATGCCTTTGGTACTTAGACAGCCGGCAGGTTATGAATTGATCACACAGACTGCCTGGGTACACACAGACAGGAGCACAGGCAGGAGACACTTGTGAGCTTGTCTGTGCACTCTCTATATATTATGCATGCTGTATTCATCGGCATATTATATAATAGTATGTGATAATATCCACGTGTATACACTCACACAAAATACACACAGATGCATGCACATCTTGCACACATGCACACACACATACATGGAGACACACACACACGCACACATGCACATGCACGCGTGCGCGCACACACACACACACATTGACGCAACTACACATACGTACACAAATACACATTTATGCACCCAGAGTGCAGTCCGCCCCCCTCACCCTCCTCACACACACACTTGTTTGCATGCATGCACTTACACTGTTGCAGTCACAGTCACACATACACTGATACACAGACACATGTCAGAAATCATCTCAGTGAATAGACGTTAAATTAATTACCAACTCTCTCTCTCTCTCTCTCTCTCTCTCTCTCCCTCACACACACACACACACACACACACACACACACACACAGTCCTTTCATTTCTCCATCTCTTTCCCTCTTTCATATGTAGTCCTTAGAACTATTCTGCCTCTCTCTTTCCCTCGTTCATACAAAGTCACGAAGAACTATCTGTGGATGCATTATCCCATCAGAGTCGTCTTCTATTCATGCACAAAGATTTCTCCACCCAGTTAATCACCTACCCGAACACATCAATGCAACCTTAACACAGAGACACTTAAAAAGTCACTCCCTTAACACACAGAACTTTACACTCACTTCTGCATGCACACACAAAGTTCCACACACATCAAAATCTGCACATGCATGCACATACATGTGTGTGCTCACACACACAGAGACACATACTCACACACACACACACACACATTTATACACATACCTGTTGACACATACGCACACACATGCACACACACACACCCGCACACGTGCGCGTGCACACACACATGTGCATACTCACACACACACACACACACACACACACACACACACACACACACACACACACACACACACACCCCTACCTCTACTTTCCTGTTTAGTTCAGTTCAGAAGCTGACAGAGCAACCACTTCAATGCTGTGCAGTACAGACATTGATTTTTCTCACACAGCTTACTGGAGGCTTCAGGAGGTTCTGTAGCTTTTCCTTTTGTTTCATTGTGTCCATTAAAGTGTGGCTTGAAATCCTGCTCTCGCCTTTTTTTAACACGTTGGACTGGAATTTAGTGCAAAATAAAAGTGAGAGTGAGAGTGTATCATTTAGATGAGATGATAAAGTAAGGTCAGTGTGTTGGAGTGTGCTGCTTTCAGGCATCTGCCAAGCAGACATGGTGTAGGGTAGATGATGTGTCCCAATGTAGGGTAGATGATGTGTCCCAATGTAGGGTAGATGATGTGTCCCAATGTGGGGTGGGTAGATGATGTGTCCTAATGTAGGGTAGATGATGTGTCCCAATTTAGGGTAGATGATGTGTCCCAATATAGGGTGGGTAGATGATCTGTCCTAATGTAGGGTAGATGATGTGTCCCAATGTAGGGTGGGTAGATGATGTGTCCTAATGTAGGGTAGATGATGTGTCCCAATGTAGGGTGGGTAGATGATGTGTTCCAATGTAGGGTGGGTAGATGATGAGTCCCAATGTAGGGTAGATGATGTGTCCCAATGTAGGGTGGGTAGATGATGTGTCCCAGTGTAGGGTAGATGATGTGTCCCAATGATGTGTCCCAATGTAGGGTAGATGATGTGTCCCAATGTAGGGTAGATGATGTGTCCCAATGTAGGGTAGATGATGTGTCCCAATGTAGGGTAGATGATGTGTCCCAATGTAGGGTAGATGATCTGTCCCAATGTAGGGTAGATGATGTGTCCTAATGTAGGGTAGATGATGTGTCCTAATGTAGGGTAGATGATCTGTCCCAATGTAGGGTAGATGATCTGTCCCAATGTAGGGTAGATGATGTGTCCCAATGTAGGGTAGATGATGTGTCCCAATGTAGGGTAGATGATGTGTCCCAATGTAGGGTAGATGATGTGTCCTAATGTAGGGTAGATGATGTGTCCCAATGTAGGGTAGATGATGTGTCCCAATGTAGGGTAGATGATCTGTCCCAATGTAGGGTAGATGATCTGTCCCAATGTAGGGTAGATGATGTGTCCCAATGTAGGGTAGATGATGTGTCCCAATGTAGGGTAGATGATGTGTCCTAATGTAGGGTAGATGATGTGTCCCAATGTAGGGTAGATGATGTGTCCTAATGTAGGGTAGATGATGTGTCCCAATGATGTGTCCCAATGTAGGGTAGATGATGTGTCCCAATGTAGGGTAGATGATGTGTCCCAATGATGTGTCCCAATGTAGGGTAGATGATGTGTCCCAATGTAGGGTAGATGATGTGTCCCAATGTAGGGTAGATGATCTGTCCTAATGTAGGGTAGATGATGTGTCCCAATGTAGGGTAGATGATCTGTCCCAATGTAGGGTAGATGATCTGTCCCAATGTAGGGTAGATGATGTGTCCCAATGCAGTGATGCCTCCATGAGAAACTGAAGAGTCAAACTGTTTGAGTGTTTCATTGGGGTTCATGATTATTTTTATGTGTTTTTTTTTCATAGTGGGTAAAAAAAAAGGGGGGGGGGGGGGTGGAGGAGGGGGGGGACTTTACAGCAATCAGAGAGAGCTGGGTCACAGTCACATTATTATTAATTTTTTTTAAAGAAAGAAGTCTCAACTGTTTCGTAGTGATTTTGATGCAGATGTTATCAAAAAGGTAACAACAAAAATATTTATAATTTATTATGTGTATTGGATACAATGTATTATAATACATAGATAAGTGAATGACCAGATATTTTTACCTTGAACTGTAACCAGTGGCTAAAGTCACTGTGATTTTAGATCAGACTCTCCAGACCATTGGAACAGCTTTAATGACTGAAATTCTACAAACACTAAGACTTGTGGAAGTTGCACTGCTAAGAGTAAGATCCCAGAAATATTGACTAACCCAGAGTGAGTTTTATTTTCAAAGTAAAGCTCAAAGGAGGCACATTTTTTTAAAGAGCAGATAAAAAAAATAATAATCTGGTTTGCCCACAAAGTCAGTGATCTTGCAGTTTGGCACTTGAGAATTTCCAGTTGTCAAATTATTTCGTTTACCTTGGCTGAAGGCCACAGAGTCAAAATCAGGAATTGTTTTCTCATAAAATTATGCTCATTACATGCATGCATTTTCAACCTGCTTGCTTTCACTCCCAAGTACTATTTAAAATGTGAGCTTTGTGTGAGAGTGCAGGCATGTGCAGGCTTTGTCACGTGTGTGCGTCTGTGTCTGTGTCTGTGTGTGCATGCGCACACCAGGGTGTGAAAATGTGAGCAAGAGAGAATTTAGTTTGGGTTGCTTGTTAACACCTTTTTATTTTCTCATGACCCAGCGCTTAGAAGTTAGATGGTTTATCTCAACATGCTTTTGTTTACTGAGACTGTGGGGAAGAGTTTGCATCCTTGCTTCAAATGTGTTGTTGGGTTTAGAGAAACATTAGCTGTTGTTGCTGATCAAATGTGTTGTTGGGTTTAGAGAAACAGTAGCTGTTGAAGCTGATCAAATGTGTTGTTGGGTTTAGAGAAACAGTAGCTGTTGATGCTGATCAAATGTGTTGTTGGGTTTAGAGAAACAGTAGCTGTTGATGCTGATCAAATGTGTTGTTGGGTTTAGAGAAACAGTAGCTGTTGATGCTGATCAAATGTGTTGTTGGGTTCAGAGAAACAGTAGCTGTTGATGCTGATCTCTCATCCCATGACAGACAGGAAGGGGTGTGGTGGACATGGTGGGAATGTTGGACGGTTGGGGGAGGGGGTGATATTTTTTATGGGGCGTTTAGATACCCTATTGTTAAAATGCAGTTGGGGAGAGCTTTTCTCTGACTGAGTGATTGCAGATTCCAGTAGTGACAAAGAAATGAAGAAGTGTGATGGATCATCATTGGGAATGCTGCTGCACTGATCCACTAGGACAGGAAAATCAGTGCGGCAGAGTATCTGATGATACCTGCATTGAAGATTGTTCTTTGATTAACTTGTTACTTTAACCAAAACATTTAACAGGTGTAACATGATATTGATTGCTGGGTTGGGTTTGCTTTGTAATTGTATGGAAACTGGACACACCCTTTCTTCTTTCTTTCCTTCTTTCTTTTTTTTTCTTTTTTTTCCACCTTTTGTCTGTGTTCATGGTGTTCAGTGTAAGAGAACCTGTATTGAATTTTGGTAATCAGTGAGGTTCTTGAGAAGGTTCTGGCATTTTACGTAGACAAAATATGATTTTAGATTCTTCAGTGCCAACTGATTGCATAGTTTACTGAGTTTAGGTGTTTTAATACATGAAAGCTTGACTGTAACTGTACCTGATAGATTTTTATTTTCAGTATTCATTTAATTTTCTCTTCATTGGTACATGTTTTAAACAACTTTTATGATTAAGGCGTTTTTGCTTTCTTTGTTTTTCTGACATGTGTCTGTGTGTGTATGGTAATAAACTGTGTCCGTGTGTGTATGGTAATAACATATGTCTGTGTGTGTATGGTAATAACATATGTCTGTGTGTGTATGGTAATAACCTGTGTCCGTGTGTGTATGGTAATAACATGTGTCTGTGTGTGTATGGTAATAACGTGTGTCTGTGTGTGTATGGTAATAACATATGTCTGTGTGTGTATGGTAATAACATGTGTCTGTGTGTGTATGGTAATAACATGTGTCTGTGTGTGTATGGTAATAACCTGTGTCCGTGTGTGTATGATAATAACATGTGTCCGTGTGTGGATGGTTATAACATGTGTCTGTGTGTGTATGGTAATAACATGTGTATGGTTATAACATATGTCTGTGTGTGTATGGTAATGTGTCTGTGTGTGTATGGTAATAACATGTGTCCGTGTGTGATTGGTAATAACATGTGTCTGTGTGTATGGTAATAACGTGTCCGTGTGTGCATGGTAATAATATATGTCTGTGTGTGCATGGTAATAACTTGTGTCCATGTGTGCATGGTAAAAACATGTGTCCATGTGTGCATGGTAATAACATGTGTCCATGTGTGCATGGTAATAACATGTGTCCATGTGTGCATGGTAATAACATGTGTCTGTGTGTGTATGGTAATAACATGTGTCCGTGTGTGCATGGTAATAACATGTGTATGGTAATAACATGTGTCCGTGTTGGAAAGGAAGTGAAGCCAGCACCTGGCTTGTTGCCCATGTGTCAGAAGAGATTAACGTGGATATAAACCATGAATATATGATATATAATGAAGAATTCAGCTGTTGAATAATGCATTATCAGCAGCAGACATGCTGGAATGGAAACCCAAGTGACATGCCTTGTAACACACACACACACACACACACACACACACACACACACACACACACACACACACACACACACACACACCCTTTCTTCTACCTACATATACAGTATCTTTTTTCTTCTTCTTCTTTTTTTTCTTTCCATTCTTTATCTTCTTTTTTTCAGAGTGTAAATGGAGTGGGTGTGGCAGGGTAGAGTGTAAACTATGAAAAGGAAAAAAAGATTAAAAAGAAATCAGCCCAAAACTACACTACAGTAGCCTTATAAAGGCGGGAGCGTCATCTTCTTATGACTTGCTTTGTATTCATTTGTTAAATGAATTTTTAGTTAAATATAACTTTTATAAGTTTCAAAAGCGTCTTAGTGCAAACTAATAATGTATGTACCTAAATAACATGTCAGTGGGTGTGGCTTTCATAGTGAGAGTGTTTACGCAGGTATTTTCAAAGGGGCTTCCTCCCATTTCAAAGCCTCCCCTCTCCCCTCGTACCTTTATCCTCCTTATCCCCCACCTTCATGATATATTCTCATTTGTTTGCGCGAGTTTTGAATAAAAAAGTAGCTTCTGAGACGTATACTTCTCAGCCATAAAATGTCACCCTTGAGAATGATAGAATATAACTTTACAAGTAAATGTCAGTAAAAGGCTTATTTGTGTGTGTATGACTTTAAAAGAAAGAAAGAATGTATGTCTCCCTGAAGAGTAACGGCAGGAAAACGTTTCTTCTGACAGTATTCACCAAACAAGGAATTGGGGTTTATTGTTAAAAGAATGATATTAAGATAATGAAAAATAATAATAAAAAAAGAAAACAAACAAAAAAGACATGGGTGCTGGAGGGAGGGGGTGGGCATGTATTGAGAATTTATTCCTGCTGTTCAGTTTGTCTCTGTGCACACCTGTCCCATCTCTGTCTCTCTGCACACCTGTCCCATCTCTGTCTCTCTGCACACCTGTCCCATCTCTGTCTCTCTGCACACCTGTCCCATCTCTGTCTCTCTGCACACCTGTCCCATCTCTGTGTGTGAGAATTTATTGCTGTTCAGTTTGTCTCTGTGCACACCTGTCCCATCTCTGTGTGAGAATTTATTGCTGCTCTCTCTTCAGTTTGTCTCTCTGCACACCTGTCCCATCTCTGTGTGAGAATTTATTGCTGCTCTCTCTTCAGTTTGTCTCTCTGCACACCTGTCCCATCTCTGTGTGAGAATTTATTGCTGTTCTTCAGTTTGTCTCTCTGCGCACCTGTCCCATCTCTGTGTGAGAATTTATTGCTGTTCTTCAGTTTGTCTCTCTGCACACCTGTCCCATCTCTGTCTCTCTGCACACCTGTCCCATCTCTGTGTGAGAATTTATTGCTGCTCTCTCTTCAGTTTGTCTCTCTGCACACCTGTCCCATCTCTGTGTGAGAATTTATTGCTGCTGTTCAGTTTGTCTCTCTGCACACCTGTCCCATCTCTGTGTGAGAATTTATTGCTGCTGTTCAGTTTGTCTCTCTGCGCACCTGTCCCATCTCTGTGTCTCTGCGCACCTGTCCCATCTCTGTGTCTCTGCACACCTGTCCCATCTCTGTCTCTCTGCACACCTGTCCCATCTCTGTGTCTCTGCACACCTGTCCCATCTCTGTCTCTCTGCACACCTGTCCCATCTCTGTGTCTCTGCACACCTGTCCCATCTCTGTGTCTCTGCACACCTGTCCCATCTCTGTCTCTCTGCACACCTGTCCCATCTCTGTGTCTCTGCACACCTGTCCCATCTCTGTCTCTCTGCACACCTGTCCCATCTCTGTGTGAGAATTTATTGCTGTTCTTCAGTTTGTCTCTCTTCACACCTGTCCCATCTCTGTCTCTCTGCACACCTGTCCCATCTCTGTGTCTCTGCACACCTGCCCCATCTCTGTGTGAGAATTTATTGCTGTTCTTCAGTTTGTCTCTCTGCACACCTGTCCCATCTCTGTCTCTCTGCACACCTGTCCCATCTCTGTCTCTCTGCACACCTGTCCCATCACTGTCTCTCTGCACACCTGCCCCATCTCTGTCTCTCTGCACACCTGCCCCATCTCTGTCTCTCTGCACACCTGTCCCATCTCTGTGTCTCTGCACACCTGTCCCATCACTGTCTCTCTGCACACCTGCCCCATCCCTGTGTTAGAATTTATTGCTGTTCTTCAGTTTGTCTCTCTGCACACCTGCCCCATCTCTGTCTCTCTGCACACCTGCCCCATCTCTGTGTCTCTGCACACCTGCCCCATCTCTGTGTGAGAATTTATTGCTGTTCTTCAGTTTGTCTCTCTGCACACCTGTCCCATCTCTGTCTCTCTGCACACCTGCCCCATCTCTGTCTCTCTGCACACCTGCCCCATCTCTGTCTCTCTGCACACCTGCCCCATCTCTGTCTCTCTGCACACCTGTCCCATCTCTGTGTCTCTGCACACCTGTCCCATCTCTGTCTCTCTGCGCACCTGTCCCATCTCTGTGTCTCTGCACACCTGTCCCATCTCTGTGTCTCTGCACACCTGTCCCATCTCTGTGTGAGAATTTATTGCTGTTCTTCAGTTTGTCTCTCTTCACACCTGTCCCATCTCTGTCTCTCTGCACACCTGTCCCATCTCTGTGTCTCTGCACACCTGCCCCATCTCTGTGTGAGAATTTATTGCTGTTCTTCAGTTTGTCTCTCTGCACACCTGTCCCATCTCTGTCTCTCTGCACACCTGTCCCATCTCTGTCTCTCTGCACACCTGTCCCATCACTGTCTCTCTGCACACCTGCCCCATCTCTGTCTCTCTGCACACCTGCCCCATCTCTGTCTCTCTGCACACCTGTCCCATCTCTGTGTCTCTGCACACCTGTCCCATCACTGTCTCTCTGCACACCTGCC
Organism: Babylonia areolata; assembly: GCF_041734735.1. Classification (NCBI taxonomy): domain Eukaryota; kingdom Metazoa; phylum Mollusca; class Gastropoda; order Neogastropoda; family Buccinidae; genus Babylonia; species Babylonia areolata. Next base: position 1,251,810 of record NC_134896.1, on the reverse strand, counting down.
CCATCCCTGTGTTAGAATTTATTGCTGTTCTTCAGTTTGTCTCTCTGCACACCTGCCCCATCTCTGTCTCTCTGCACACCTGCCCCATCTCTGTGTCTCTGCACACCTGCCCCATCTCTGTGTGAGAATTTATTGCTGTTCTTCAGTTTGTCTCTCTGCACACCTGTCCCATCTCTGTCTCTCTGCACACCTGCCCCATCTCTGTCTCTCTGCACACCTGCCCCATCTCTGTCTCTCTGCACACCTGCCCCATCTCTGTCTCTCTGCACACCTGTCCCATCTCTGTCTCTCTGCACACCTGCCCCATCTCTGTGTCTCTGCACACCTGCCCCATCTCTGTCTCTCTGCACACCTGTCCCATCTCTGTGTCTCTGCACACCTGCCCCATCTCTGTGTGAGAATTTATTGCTGTTCTTCAGTTTGTCTCTCTGCACACCTGCCCCATCTCTGTCTCTCTGCACACCTGTCCCATCTCTGTGTCTCTGCACACCTGCCCCATCTCTGTGTGAGAATTTATTGCTGTTCTTCAGTTTGTCTCTCTGCACACCTGCCCCATCTCTGTCTCTCTGCACACCTGTCCCATCTCTGTGTCTCTGCACACCTGCCCCATCTCTGTCTCTCTGCACACCTGTCCCATCTCTCTGTGTGAGAATTTATTGCTGTTCTTCAGTTTGTCTCTCTGCACACCTGCCCCATCTCTGTCTCACTGCACACCTGCCCCATCTCTGTGTCTCTGCACACCTGTCCCATCTCTGTGTGAGAATTTATTGCAGTTCTTCAGTTTGTCTCTCTGCGCACCTGTCCCATCTCTGTCTCTCTGCACACCTGTCCCATCTCTGTCTCTCTGCACACCTGCCCCATCTCTGTGTCTCTGCACACCTGTCCCATCTCTGTGTCTCTGCACACCTGCCCCATCTCTGTCTCTCTGCACACCTGTCCCATCTCTGTGTCTCTGCACACCTGCCCCATCTCTGTGTGAGAATTTATTGCAGTTCTTCGGTTTGTCTCTCTGCACACCTGTCCCATCTCTGTGTGAGAATTTATTGCAGTTCTTCAATTTGTCTCTCTGCACACCTGTCCCATCTCTGTGTGAGAATTTATTGCTGTTCTTCAATTTGTCTCTCTGCACACCTGTCCCATCTCTGTCTCTCTGCACACCTGTCCCATCTCTGTCTCTGCACACCTGCCCCATCTCTGTGTCTCTGCACACCTGCCCCATCTCTGTCTCTCTGCACACCTGTCCCATCACTGTGTCTCTGCACACCTGCCCCATCTCTGTGTGAGAATTTATTGCTGTTCTTCAGTTTGTCTCTCTGCACACCTGTCCCATTTCTGTCTCTCTGCACACCTGCCCCATCTCTGTGTCTCTGCACACCTGTCCCATCTCTGTGTCTCTGCACACCTGTCCCATCACTGTGTCTCTGCACACCTGTCCCATCTCTGTGTGAGAATTTATTGCTGTTCTTCAGTTTGTCTCTCTGCACACCTGTCCCATCTCTGTGTCTCTGTCCATCATGGTTTTATTGTATTCATCTTTTTGTCGGTGCTACTGTAGAACCTTCACATGAATCTATCTATACTGTGTGTGTGTGTGTGTGTGTGTGTGTATACATTATATATATATATATATGTGTGTGTGTGTGTGTGTGTGGTATGTATTCATGTAAAGTATTTGTCTACCAAATGTATCATCTTTGCTTGCAAAGGAGTTGTAAACAGCCTGTCAATCTCCCTTCCCACCTAGCTACCTTAATAAAGCTACCATTTTATGTTCATAGGTGTTGTCTCTCCTTGTCTTTATTTGTCAACCTGCCTGTCTGTCTCTGTTCCTGACGTACCAGTCTTTTTATCGGTTTTCTTTTATCCTACCTACCTGCCCACATACAAAGTGTATGACATTTACTAAACAAATCACCACCCACCCACCAACAGATTTCCCTATTCTACAGTACCCACCCACCCACCAACAGATTTCCCTATTCTACAGTACCCACCCACCAACAGATTTCCCTGTTCTACAGTACCCACCCACCAACAGATTTCCCTGTTCTACAGTACCCACCCACCAACAGATTTCCCTGTTCTACAGTACCCACCCACCCACCAACAGATTTCCCTGTTCTACAGTACCCACCCACCCACCAACAGATTTCCCTGTTCTACAGTACCCACCCACCCACCAACAGATTTCCCTATTCGACAGTACCCACCCACCAACAGATTTCCCTATTCGACAGTACCCACCCACCAACAGATTTCCCTGTTCTACAGTACCCACCCACCCACCAACAGATTTCCCTGTTCTACAGTACCCACCCACCCACCAACAGATTTCCCTATTCTACAGTACCCACCCACCAACAGATTTCCCTGTTCTACAGTACCCACCCACCCACCAACAGATTTCCCTATTCTACAGTACCCACCCACCCACCAACAGATTTCCCTGTTCTACAGTACCCACCCACCCACCAACAGATTTCCCTATTCGACAGTACCCACCCACCCACCAACAGATTTCCCTGTTCTACAGTACCCACCCACCCACCAACAGATTTCCCTGTTCTACAGTACCCACCCACCCACCAACAGATTTCCCTATTCTACAGTACCCACCCACCCACCAACAGATTTCCCTATTCTACAGTACCCACTCACCTGCCAACCCACCCAGCTGTTTACTTGCCACCCAACACTGCCAGCAGTGGCACTGCCCTCGGTGTTAATTAATGATTGATTGACACTGTCTCACTGGGCGCCACATCAAGGCTTCATCAGTTGCAGCAACTGTTCGATGGAAGCAAATTGAATTCAGAGGCGAGTGGTCCATGTTGGACGTCTCACTCTGAGGCTCCTGGGTTCAGATCCTGGTCACAGGGCCTGTAGAGGAGGGTGGAGATTTTGTCCTGATCTCCCAGGTCCACAGCTGTGCAGACCTGTTAGGACCTGAAGCCCCCTTTGTGTTGTTAGGACCTGAAGCCCTCTTTGTTGTTAGGACCTGAAGCCCCTCTTTGTGTTGTTAGGACCTGAAGCCCTTTTTGTGTTGTTACCTGAAGCCCTCTTTGTGTTGTTCGGACCTGAAGCCCTTTTTGTGTTATTAGAACTTGAAGCCCTCTTTGTGTTGTTAGGACCTGAAGCCCTCTTTGTGGTGTTAGGTGAAGCCCTCTTTGTGTTGTTACCTGAAGCCCCTCTTTGTGTTGTTAGGACCTGAAGCCCTCTTTGTGTTGTTAGGACCTGAAGCCCTCTTTGTGTTGTTAGGACCTGTGGGACCTGAAGCCCTCTTTGTGTTGTTAGGACCTGAAGCCCCACTTTGTGTTGTTAGGACCTGAAGCCCCTCTTTGTGTTGTTAGGACCTGAAGCCCTCTTTGTGTTGTTAGGACCTGAAGCCCCTCTTTGTGTTGTTAGGACCTGAAGCCCCTCTTTGTGTTGTTAGGACCTGAAGCCCTCTTTGTGTTGTTAGGACCTGAAGCCCTCTTTGTGTTGTTAGGACCTGAAGCCCTCTTGACCTGAAGCCCCTCTTTGTGTTGTTAGGACCTGAAGCCCTCTTTGTGGTGTTAGGACCTGAAGCCCTCTTTGTGGTGTTAGGACCTGAAGCCCTCTTTGTGTTGTTAGGACCTGAAGCCCTCTTGACCTGAAGCCCCTCTTTGTGTTGTTAGGACCTGAAGCCCTCTTGACCTGAAGCCCCTCTTTGTGTTGTTAGGACCTGAAGCCCTCTTTGTGTTGTTAGGACCTGAAGCCCTCTTTGTGTTGTTACTTGAAGCCCCTCTTTGTGTTGTTAGGACCTGAAGCCCCTCTTTGTGTTGTTAGGACCTGAAGCCCCTCTTTGTGTTGTTAGGACCTGAAGCCCCTCTTTGTGTTGTTAGGACCTGAAGCCCTCTTTGTGTTGTTAGGACCTGAAGCCCTCTTGACCTGAAGCCCCTCTTTGTGTTGTTAGGACCTGAAGCCCTCTTTGTGGTGTTAGGACCTGAAGCCCTCTTTGTGGTGTTAGGACCTGAAGCCCTCTTGACCTGAAGCCCCTCTTTGTGTTGTTAGGACCTGAAGCCCTCTTGACCTGAAGCCCCTCTTTGTGTTGTTATGACCTGAAGCCCTCTTTGTGTTGTTAGGACCTGAAGCCCTCTTTGTGTTGTTACTTGAAGCCCCACTTTGTGTTGTTAGGACCTGAAGCCCCTCTTTGTGTTGTTAGGACCTGAAGCCTTCTTTGTGTTGTTAGGACCTGAAGCCCCTCTTTGTGTTGTTAGGACCTGAAGCCCTCTTTGTGTTGTTAGGACCTGAAGCCCTCTTGACCTGAAGCCCTCTTTGTGGTGTTAGGACCTGAAGCCCTCTTTGTGTTGTTAGGACCTGAAGCCCTCTTGACCTGAAGCCCCTCTTTGTGTTGTTAGGACCTGAAGCCCTCTTGACCTGAAGCCCCTCTTTGTGTTGTTAGGACCTGAAGCCCTCTTTGTGTTGTTAGGACCTGAAGCCCTCTTTGTGTTGTTACTTGAAGCCCCTCTTTGTGGTGTTAGGACCTGAAGCCCTCTTTGTGTTGTTAGGACCTGAAGCCCTCTTTGTGTTGTTACTTGAAGCCCCTCTTTGTGGTGTTAGGACCTGAAGCCCTCTTTGTGTTGTTACTTGAAGCCCCTCTTTGTGGTGTTAGGACCTGAAGCCCTCTTTGTGTTGTCACTTGAAGCCCCTCTTTGTGTTGTTACTTGAAGCCCCTCTTTGTGGTGTTAGGACCTGAAGCCCTCTTTGTATTGTTAGGACCTGAAGCCCTCTTTGTGGTGTTAGGACCTGAAGCCCTCTTTGTGTTGTCACTTGAAGCCCCTCTTTGTGTTGTCACTTGAAGCCCCTCTTTGTGTTGTTAGGACCTGAAGCCCTCTTTGTGTTGTTAGGACCTGAAGCCCTCTTTGTGGTGTTAGGACCTGAAGCCCTCTTTGTGTTGTCACTTGAAGCCCTCTTTGTGTTGTCACTTGAAGCCCCTCTTTGTGTTGTTAGGACCTGTTAGGACCTGAAGCCCTCTTTGTGTTGTTAGGACCTGAAGCCCTCTTTGTGTGTAAGAAATGTTTATGCAGTTTATCAAAATTTGAGTGCACACATTAAAGATCTAATCAAATCAAATCAAATCTAAAACACTTTATTAATCCACATGGAAATTAACTTGTGCAATCACAGGCTCGTTGTAAAAGCCAACACAAAATGATAATGCATACCATAAAAGACGTTAAAACTAGTTAAATAAGAACTCACAGTGTAGTTGACGATAGATAATGCATACCATAAAAGACATTAAAACTAGTTAAATAAGAACTCACAGTGTAGTTGACGATAGATAATGCATACCATAAAAGACATTAAAACTAGTCAAATAAGAACTCACAGTGTAGTTGACGATAGATAATGCATACCATAAAAGACATTAAAACTAGTCAAATAAGAACTCACAGTGTAGTTGACGATAGATAATGCATACCATAAAAGACATTAAAACTAGTCAAATAAGAACTCACAGTGAAGTTGACGATAGATAATGCATACCATAAAAGACGTTAAAACTAGTTAAATAAGAACTCACAGTGTAGTTGACGATAGATAATGCATACCATAAAAGACATTAAAACTAGTCAAATAAGAACTCACAGTGAAGTTGACGATAGATAATGCATACCATAAAAGACATTAAAACTAGTCAAATAAGAACTCACAGTGTAGTTGACGATAGATAATGCATACCATAAAAGACATTAAAACTAGTCAAATAAGAACTCACAGTGTAGTTGACGATAGATAATGCATACCATAAAAGACATTAAAACTAGTCAAATAACAACTCACAGTGTAGTTGACGATAGATAATGCATACCATAAAAGACGTTAAAACTAGTCAAATAAGAACTCACAGTGTAGTTGACGATAGATAATGCATACCATAAAAGACATTAAAACTAGTCAAATAAGAACTCACAGTGTAGTTGACGATAGACAAAAACTAAAGAAACTACACACACACATGCACGCACGTATGCACGCACCGCCCGCACGTGCACGCGTGCAGTTTGGTGATTCTAGTCAGCACCTGGTGGGTAATGCCTAATGGAAAGAAAAATATACACAGCATGCACATCCTCAAAAACAGTGTGTGGCTGCCTACATTTTAGTACATGGCAGGGTAAAACTGATTATGCATGTAGAAACCTACTTGTATACAAACAGCAGCTACCTTCTTCTTAGCCTAAGCTCTGTCTCGCTTGTTCATTCACATACACATAGATATCTCCCTTCCACAGTGCTGTCAGAAAATGTAAAAGTACACAATTGTAATAATAATAATAATAATATTCCTACTACTGCTACTTCTACTATTACTACTACTACTAATGATAATAGTTATAGTAAAATTGATAATGATAAAGTGATAGTAAGAATGATAATCATATAATGTTTACTTTTGGAAATAGAAGAAAAAAAAATACACGTTTCGTTAAGGGTGGGGATTTTCAGACTGCTCCCCTCATAAGCCATTTTAGTTCAGAGAAAGTAAATTCCCAGTTAAGTAATTCCCCAGACACATTCCAAACCCCGGTCCCAAAGTCCATTCGGTTGTTGAGGAAGTTCTATTCAAAGCCACAGGCCACTTGGTTTTTCCCGGTAGGTCAACTGTGAAAATGTTCGTTTTTTTCTTGTTGTTGTTCTTTTGTCACTGTTTGTCACTGTTTGTCACTGTTTGTCACTCGTTTTTTGTCTCTGTCATGTATTTCTTATGTGTTTTCTTTTTAAATATTATTTATTTCATTTGTGTTTATTCATGTTATGTTGGTCTTTCATAATCACTGAATCAGAGTTAATTTGCCAGTCATTATATTTCAGGAAGACTGAATTTAGTGGAAATGAAATCAGAATTAATCTAACTGAACATGTTTCAGGTAAAGGAACAGTGGCTCAATTTAGAAGTTAGAAGAAGAGATTTATCCAATCTCTGTCTCACCCTCTCACCCACCACCCACAATAAACCTATGTCCCACATGATAGTTTTTCCCCTCAGCCTTCATCACAGGCCAGTTCAGTGAGGGAACATGTTAAAAGAAAACAAAACAAAAAAGTGTCTTAATTTTTTTAACACCCACCACCCACAATTAAACCTCAGTCCCATTTTTTTTTTCCAAGCCTTCATCGCGGGCCTGTTCATGGGTCATTACAAAACCAAACCAAACAGAAAAGTGTATATTTTTTAACATCCACCACCCACAAAAAACAAACAAAAAAAAAACAACCCAGAAACCCAGTCCCATATAGCATGATGTTTTTTTTCCCCAGCCTTTATAGCAGGCCAGTTCAGCAAGGGCACAGGGTAAAAACAAAACAAAAAAGTGTCTAATTTTCTAACACCCACCACCCACAATAAAAACTCTGTCCAATGTGATATGGTTTTGTCCTCAGCATTTATCACAGGCCTGTTCATAGGTAAAAACAATACAAAACAAAACAAAAAAGTGTCTAATTTTCTAACACCCACCACCCACAATAAAAACTCAGTCCCATATAATATGATCAATATTTTTTCCCCCAGCCTTCATCGCAGGCCTGTTCAGCGAGAGAACATGTTAAAAATCAAAACAAAACAAAGAAGTGTCTATTTTTTTTAACACCCACCACCCACAATAAAAACTCTGTCCAATGTGATATGGTTTTGTCCTTTGCCTTTATCACAGGCCTGTTCATAGGTAAAAACAATACAAAACAAAACAAAAAAGTGTCTAATATTTGAACACCCACCGCCCAAAATACTGATAACTCAGTCCCTTATAACATGATGTTTTTTACCTCAGCCTTCATCGCGGGCCTCTTCAACGAGGACAAGGGCAAGGTGATTGTGCAACTGCTGCAGTTGCTGCCCTTGCTGCAGGCGGGCAACGAGATGGCCAAGGCGGAGTACCTGCGGCTGATCCCAGACGTGCTGTCACACACCATCGACCACGGGGTGAACATCGAGGAGAGCCGCCAGCTGCTGTCGTACTCCCTCATCCACCCCGCTATCACGCAGGAGGAGCGATCCAAGTTCCGCATGTGGCTGGGATACCTGGAGGAGCGATTCACCTACAACATCTCCCACCACACCACCACCCCCACACTGCCCCCCCACACCTCCACCTCCAGCAGCGGAGCTCATGACCCCCTCACTGCCAGCCACTCGGCGCCAGTCTCCGCCTCCCACTCCACAGAGGGTTTGAACAATCTGTACGGCTCAGCCGCTCCCAGTCCAAGTGTCTCCTCCGGGAACGGCTGGCACTGCCACGGAGGGCATGTCAACCACCCCTTTGGGCCGGACAGCGGTGGTGGGGCCGGGGGGATGGTGGGCAGCGGTGTTGGGGGGGACAGTGGGGCGGGTGGGGGTTCAAACACAGGGGGGCACCAGAGCCTGCGTGCAACCAACAGCCATGCGGGGGCCTTTGGCGTGGCTCCCCAGCACCACCTGAACGGGCATGTGGCCCTGCATGCCACCTCCTCCGCGCCCCCGCAGTTTGAGACCCTGGCGGGCGGGGGGTCTGTGGCAGGGCCTTCCTCCCAGTCACAAGGTGAGGTGGACACACTGCTGTCAGTGTTGTGGTGTTGTTTTGTAAGCTTTACAAAAAAACAACAGTATGATAATTATGATAATGATAGTACTACTTCATCTACTACAACTACTCTTATTACTACTTCTACTACTACTACTAATGATAATGATGATTATTATATTGGTATATTTCATCTTCACAGAGCGTTTTCAAACATCTGAAAGCGCTTTCCAATATCAGTCAGACACAAAGCACACACTCACACTCTCTCTCACACACACACACACACACACACACATACACATACACACACACACACACACAGACACACACACAGAATATAATATAATCACGCACGCACGAACACACACACACACACACACAGACTTTTACATATTTTTTTTCTAATTCATTTGAAAAAAATGCAAACAACCAATCAAGCAAACAAACAAACAAAAAGAGAAAGAAAGAAAGAATAAAGTGATGTCAGAAGTGGGCATAGTACAACATCAATAAGCAACTCTGATAACAGTACAACACAAGCACTGATATGGCGTATTTTATAATTACCTCACACTATAACCACATGAGAAACATGATATGGCGTATTTATAATTACCTCACACTATAACCACATGAGAAACATGATATGGCGTATTTTATAATTACCTCACACTATAACCACATGAGAAACATGATATGGCGTATTTTATAATTACCTCACACTATAACCACATGAGAAACATGATATGGCGTATTTTATAATTACCTCACACTATAACCACATGAGAAACATGATATGGCGTATTTATAATTACCTCACACTATAACCACATGAGAAACATGATATGGCGTATTTATAATTACCTCACACTATAACCACATGAGAAACATGCTGTGTGTCTTTTCTGTTTCAGACGACATTGGGTTTCAGTGTTGTGGTTCCATTCCAAAATTAATTTGTACACGTGATTGTTTGTGTTTTTTGCATTGTGTATCTGTTTTGAACTTTAAATGGTTCATTGTTTTGGAAAATAGAAGAGATTTGGAGAAAGCATTTCTGTATTACGTTTGTAGATCTATACTGCGTCTAAATTTATCCAAATGCCACATATTGAAATTCAGATAGTAAGCCCAGCTTCTACTTTTGAAGAGTTTATATGTGTAAGAAGTGGTTTCATTATTATTTTCTTTATAATATTCCTTCACAATATTATATATTATTTTGATATGCCTTGAATGTGTGAATGCATTCTGAGAATTTTAGGTTGTATTTGAAATTGAATACATAGTGTACTGTTATTAACCTCTGGAGACCCCAGTACGGGAATTTCCATCCCTTCCAGTGTGCAAAAAAGGGCTGCAGGATGAAAACATCCATCCACATCATTGTAGGAATTTTCCTGACATAAAATTATTAAATTCATGTGAAACTGTCAAAACAGGATAATGTGTTCATTTTCCTTTCAGAAAAGTATAGGTTATATAATTATACTTTCTTTCAGTAGTTTGCAAGCTAGAATTTTCTCTCTTTTTTTTTTCTTTTTTTTTTTCCAGTTATTAACCTTCGTGACCAAAAACCCCTTGCCTTGGCAAATAGTAGTCACTGAGGACAAAATACTTGGCACTGAAAGGGTTAACACAGTTGAATTCCAAGTTGTTTTTCATGGTTGATTCTTCTTTTCCTTGTCTCTTTATGATCCTCCCATCTCCATACTGCCCCCACCCACCCCCCAAAAAAGGGGGCGAAAGGGGAATATAACGTCTTTACCATTGAGACTTGAACTTGTACAGGCAGCGGCAGCCAGCAGCAGCAGCTCAACCGCCACACCCCACTGCGCCGCACAGCTTCGGTGGTCCCCCACAACAACAACATCAACAGCAACTGCAACAACAGCAACAACAACCCCCTCCCCTTGCGGGTTCAGAACCCAGAGAAAATTGTGACGGACTGGCTCCAGATGCACCCTGCCGTGCAGGGGACACCACTGATGGTCGGGGGGGAGGGTGGTGGTGGGGGCAAGGGAGGTCGCTCCTCCTCATCGCGCACGGCGGAGCACGCTCCCTTGTCACCACAGAGCAGCGTGACGTCCTCTGGAAGCGGAGGCAGCGAGTCGCACCAGGAGGAAGGCCCGCAGCCTGTCCGCGACAGCTTCGTGGAGGAGGGCAGTGGGATGAGAGGTGGGTGACAGTTATAACTTTTTTCTGGGATTAACTCTTTCACCACCAGGTTTCTGTGTGAAAAACTCTCCCCAGCGCCAAGTATTTTAGATAGGATGCTCTTAGTCAAGGGTTTCAGTTCACATCAAAACAACATAATGGACGTTCACTTCAAACTGGGGCATTGTTCTGTTGGCGGGAAACTGACTAGTTCAGTTCACATCAAAACAACATAATGGACGTTCACTTCAAACTGGGGCATTGTTCTGTTGGCGGGAAACTGACTAGTTCAGTTCACATCAAAACAACATAATGGACGTTCACTTCAAACTGGGGCATTGTTCTGTTGGTGGGAATCTGACTGCAGTTGTCAAGCTTTGTCACAGTGTGCAAAATGGTCTTGTAAACACAACCCTTGATGTTGAATGAAGTCGTGTATGGCAGTGCACTGTCTTGTCATCTAAAGTCTATGGTGGTGAAAGAGTTAATGGGAGGGAGTTGGAAAGAGTATGCATGTTTCTTTTGCATCCTGCTGGCCCTGATTGCAAAAAGGAGAAGTGTGTGTGTGTGGGTAGAGGGGTTGGTGGGTGAAGGTATGGGAGGATTGGGTGTGTGGATGTGTCAGAAGATGTATGTCTGTGTTTGTGTTGGAAACAAGATGTGTGCGTGTGTGTGTGCGTGTGGAGGTGTGGGAAGATTGTACGTGTGTGTGTGTGTAGATGTTGGAAGTTCAGTTCAGTTCAGTTACTCAACGAGATGTCACTGTGTTTGGACAAATCCATATATGCTACACCACAACTGTGAAACAGATGCCTGACCAGCAGCGTACCCCAACGCGTTTCGTGAGGTGTTGAGGAAGAAATGAAAGAAATACAGAAAAAATGTGCATAAACAAATAAATGGGTACATCATGAAATTAATGAATAAATAGATAAAGAAATGATTAGATAAGTAAATTAAGAAATAGATAAATGGGTAACATAAAAAAAAGATGTGGGAATGAGGTGTGTGTGTGTGTGGGGGGGGGGGGGATATTGTATGTGTGTGTGGAGGTGTGGGAATGAGGTGGGTGTGTGTGTGTGGGGGGGGATATTGTATGTGTGTGTGTGTGGAGGTGTGGGAATGAGGTGTGTGTGTGTGTGTGTGGATATTGTATGTGTGTGTGTGGAGGTGTGGGAATGAGGTGTGTGTGTGTGTGGGGGATATTGTAGGTGTGTGTGTGTGGAGGTGTGGGAATGAGGTGTGTGTGTGGGGGGGGGGGGGATATTGTATGTGTGTGTGTGTGGAGGTGTGGGAATGAGGTGGGTGTGTGTGCGTGTGGGGGGATATTGTATGTGTGTGTGTGTGGAGGTGTGGGAATGAGGTGGGTGTGTGTGGGGGGGGGGGGGGATATTGTATGTGTGTGTGTGTGGAGGTGTGGGAATGGGGTGTGTGTGTGGGCGCGGGGGGGGGGGATATTGTATGTGTGTATGTGTGGAGGTGTGGGAATGAGGTGGGTGTGTTGGGGGGGATATTGTATGTGTGTGTGTGGAGGTGTGGGAATGAGGTGGGTGTGTTGGGGGGGATATTGTATGTGTGTGTATGGAGGTGTGGGAATGAGGTGGGTGTGTTGGGGGGGATATTGTATGTGTGTGTGTGGAGGTGTGGAATGAGGTGGGTGGGTGTGTGTGTGGGTGGATATTGTATGTGTGTGTGTGTGTGGAGGTGTGGGAAATAAGGTGGGTGTGTTGGGGGGGATATTGTATGTGTGTGTGTGTGGAGGTGTGGGAATGAGGTGGGTGTGTGTGTGTGGGGGGGGGGGGGGATATTGTATGTGTGTGTGTGTGGAGGTGTGGGAATGAGGTGGGTGTGTTGGGGGGGGATATTGTATGTGTGTGTGTGTGGAGGTGTGGGAATGAGGTGTGTGTGTGTGGGGGATATTGTATGTGTGTGTGTGTGGAGGTGTGGGAATGAGGTATGTGTGTGTGGGGGGAGGGATATTGTATGTGTGTGTGTGTGGAGGTGTGGGAATGAGGTGGGTGTGTGTGTGTGGGGGGGAGGATATTGTATGTGTGTGTGTGTGGAGGTGTGGGAATGAGGTGTGTGTGTGGGGGGGGGGGATATTGTGTGTGTGGAGGTGTGGGAATGAGGTGTGTGTGTGTTGGGGGGGATATTGTATGTCTGTGTGTGTGTGGAGGTGTGGGAATGAGGTGGGTGTGTTGGGGGGGATATTGTTTGTGTGTGTGTGTGTGGAGGTGTGGGAATGAGGTGGGTGTGTTGGGGGGGATATTGTATGTCTGTGTGTGTGTGGAGGTGTGGGAATGAGGTGGGTGTGTGTTGTAGGGGATATTGTATGTGTGTGTGTGGAGGTGTGGGAATGAGGTGGGTGTGTTGGGGGGATATTGTATGTGTGTGTGTGTGGAGGTGTGGGAATGAGGTGTGTGTGGGGGGGGGGGGGGGGAGGGATATTGTATGTGTGTGTATGTGTGGAGGTGTGGGAATGAGGTGTGTGTGGGGGGGGGGGGGATATTGTATGTGTGTGTGTATGGAGGTGTGGGAATGAGGTGTGTGTGTGTGTGTGGGGGATATTGTATGTGTGTGTGGAGGTGTTGGAATGAGGTGTGTGTGTGGGGGGGGGGGGATATTGTATGTGTGTGTGTGCGGAGGTGTGGGAAGATTGTATATGTGTGTGGGGGTGGGGGCTGGAAGTGGGTGTGTGTGTGTGAGGGGGGGTGGAGGTGTGTGTATATGTGTTGGCTGGAGAATGTCAGTGATGTGTTGCACTGTCAGTGCCATCAGCATCTGACGTCAGTCATCAGTGTTGCCAGCAGTATGTGCATACATGTATATATATGTACTAAATATGTTTGTACACGGCTAGAAAATCCCAGATAACTTTTAGTTGACCTGGAGACAGAAGATGAAAAAAACCCAGAACCTTGTCCCCTTCAGTTCCTACATACCCTCCCAAACTGTACCGGTTCATGAAAACAACCACTAGCAGAGCAATAACAAGTCAGCAAACATGATTCACTGCATAATGGTAATCAGTACATTTCTGTTTCACGGGAAACGAGGATGCAGTTATTTCACAGGAAGAGAGGATGTAATCGTTCTGTCTCCAAAAGTAGAAGAAATAAACCCTTCCACGAATAATTTCGAGTCATGTATATGATATCGTTTCCTCGTTGACGCGTTTCATTCATTGGACATGCATTGTGACAGGGAAGTGTGACATTGTGACAGGGGAGTGTGACATTGTGACAGGGGACATTGTGACAGGGGAGTGTGACATTGTGACAGGGGACATTGTGACAGTGTGACAGGGGAGTGTGACATTGTGACAGGGGACATTGTGACAGGGGAGTGTGACATTGTGACAGGGGAGTGTGACATTGTGAGAGGGGACAGTGTGACATTGTGAGAGGGGACAGTGTGACGGGGGAGTGTGACAGTGTGACGGGGGAGTGTGACATTGTGACAGGGGAGTGTGACAGTGTGACGGGGGGAGTGTGACAGTGTGAGAGGGGACAGTGTGACAGGGGAGTGTGACAGTGTGACAGGGGAGTGTGACATTGTGACAGGGGAGTGTGACAGTGTGACGGGGGAGTGTGACATTGTGAGAGGGGACAGTGTGACGGGGGAGTGTGACAGTGTGACGGGGGAGTGTGACATTGTGACAGGGGAGTGTGACGGGGGAGTGTGACAGTGTGACGGGGGAGTGTGACAGTGTGAGAGGGGACAGTGTGACAGGGGAGTGTGACAGGGGAGTGTGACATTGTGACAGGGAAGTGTGACATTGTGACGGGGGAGTGTGACAGTGTGACGGGGGAGTGTGACAGTGTGACAGGGGAGTGTGACAGTGTGAGAGGTGACAGGGGAGTGTGACATTGTGACAGGGGAGTGTGACAGTGTGACGGGGGAGTGTGACAGTGTGACGGGGGAGTGTGACAGGGGAGTGTGACAGTGTGACGGGGAAGTGTGACATTGTGACAGGGGAGTGTGATAGGCCTGCACTGAAGTTGGCTGATCATTCACCCACCAACCCCCCCCCCACCCCTGCACACACACACACACATACACACACCAACACACACACCAACACACACACACACACACACACACAAGCACATGCACATGCACGCACACGCACACCCACCAACACACACACACACACACCAACACACACACACACACACACACCTCTTCCCCCTCCCTCTCTGTTATTCTTCTAATGATGATAATCTTACGTTGATTGCCTTATGTTTTCACGAATGTGTGCATACACATGTTTTTTGTAATGATGTATATATATATATATATATTTCTTGATATTAACAGGCATTATAAATCTTATGTAATGTCTGAGTCATGTGTCTGTCTCTCTAGCTCTGTGTCTCTGTCTTTCTTTATATATCTCTCTCAAACTCTTTTTTTGCTCCTACAACTATTTAAATGGCTTTATTTCTGATACTTTTTTTTTTTTTGTAACATGTGCAATCTCATTTTAGTGGGTTGTTTTGGTTGTTTTTTGTTATTTTGTTTTTTGTTGTTGTTTTTTTTGCTTAATCATTATCTTGACGTATTAATTTACATGTCGATTACTCTTTCTCTCTCTCACTCTGTCTGTCCCATAATATCTCTCCTCTTTTTCTCTTCGGTGTAGGGTTGTAAATGTCACATTAACATTCATGTATCCATGACTATAACGTGCATGCTGTTTTGATAATGATTCCCGCTTTGTTTGGTGTCAGTGTTTCCCCTTTGACGGCTGGATAAAAAATTAAAAAAAGCATTGTCTTGCTTACTCTGTTACCCTCAGTAAATAGAATTTATTCAATTTGGTTTGGTTCCTTTGACACAGTGAAACATTGGTTGCCCAGTGAACAGGTGGATAGAGCATTATTAATTTCCACTTGTACGCCACACGGTACATGTACAAAACAAATCATTGCCCCAAGTTGCTGTGTCACTGTTGAGAGAAAGAGAAACCTTGGAAAGAAACAACAACAACAACTGAATGCTTGAACAGAACAAAATGCGGTGGCATGTTTTGATCTTCCTGGTCGGCAGTGACTGAGAAGCCTTGACGCAAGAAGAGAAGGATGAACTTTGCTTGCACGGTGACAACTGTTATGACTGTGTTTTGCAGTTAGCCAGGGGAGGGGGGGGGGGGGGGAGGAGTGGCTCTGTGTGTGTGTGTGGAGGCTTTCGCCAGCTGACACATAATGTTATGCGACCCCATTAACTCCCCCTTTCCCATGCTCCCCTCCTCTTCTTCCTCTTCCTTTTCCCTCCTCCTCCCTCCTCCTCTGCCGTTGTACATCCCAACTTTTGACCTTTCAGGTTGGGCTGGTTTATTGTTGTTGTTGTCGCTGCAGCTCGGGGCTTTCAAGGCTGACATGGCTCTTTTTTTCTTTCTTTTTTTTTGTCTGTTGCGCTTTTAATGATTTCCTTTTTCTTTTCTTTTCTTTTTTTTTAATAATGTTTTCTGCTGTGTTATTCGTTTTTTTGTTTTTTGGGGGTTGGGGGGTGTTTTCAGGGTTTTTTTTCCCCTTTAAAGTATTGTGTTCACATCATTAACATCGTTTGCTGCTTCTTTTGTGTGTATGTGTGTGTGTGTGTGTGTTTTCTGAGGGAAATGTGCAGTATATGTTTCTATGTTTCATGAAATCCTGTTGTTTTTACACCACATGAATGTTTCATGAAGGGGAGGGAGGCAGAGAGAGAGAAACAGAGAGGGGATAACATTTACAGGAGAGACAAACACAAGGTTCTATATTAGTTGGGGTCATAGAATAAGCAGAAAGACAAGGTTCTATATTAGTTGGGGTCATAGAATAAGCAGAAACACAAGGTTCTATATTAGTTGGGGTCATAGAATAAGCAGAAAGACAAGGTTCTATATTAGTTGGGGTCATAGAATAAGCAGAAAGACAAGGTTCTATATTAGTTGGGGTCATAGAATAAGCAGAAAGACAAGGTTCTATATTAGTTGGGGTCATAGAATAAGCAGAAACACAAGGTTCTATATTAGTTGGGGTCATAGAATAAGCAGAAAGACAAGGTTCTATATTAGTTGGGGTCATAGAATAAGCAGAAACACAAGGTTCTATATTAGTTGGGGTCATAGAATAAGCAGAAAGACAAGGTTCTATATTAGTTGGGGTCATAGAATAAGCAGAAAGACAAGGTTCTATATTAGTTGGGGTC
>NC_134896.1:1220000-1234830 GCF_041734735.1 Babylonia areolata | reverse complement strand
CTGTCTGAAACTGTTGCTCTACTTTTGACTTGAATTCCCTCTGTCCCCTTCGTAATTCACCTCTACTTAGTCGAACAATGGCTCACAAATATAAACAATAATGAAATTACTGGTGTTCTCATGGTGGATTTTATGAAGGCATTCGATGTGATAGACCACACTCTTCTTTTGAAAAAACTAAAATTATATGGCTTTTCTGGAAATACACTTGACCTCATATCTTCATTTCTATCAGACAGAAGACAAATTGTATCTATGAATGAATTTCAATCCTCTTTACAGTCTATCTATTACGGAGTTCCTCAAGGTTCAATTCTTGGTCCAATATTGTTTTCTGTTTATATAAATGATTTGCCTCTATTTATTAATGCATTATGTGAGATGTTTGCAGACGATACAACAATACATACAAATCACACTACAATAGACAAAGTGTACTATGCTCTGCAACAAAGCATTAATGATATAGTTAGATGGTCCAATTTAAATCACATGCGTCTCCATCCAAAAAAAACGAATGTCTCATACTCACCACCAGACAGAAACGCCAAAATTTTTCACACAACCTTCCACCCTTTTCCATTAATGGTCATCCAATAGAAGAAGTTGATAATCATAAAATTCTTGGAGTCACCATTGATAACAACTTATCTTGGTCCAGTCATATTATGTCATTATGCAAAACCCTTTCCAAAAAGATTTATCAGCTTTCCAGAATTAAACATTTTCTTGATTTGCATTGTAGAAAATTATTCTTTTTTGCTTATATTGAATCACATATTAACTATGCATCAACACTCTGGGATTCAGCTAGCGATAATATACTAAAACCTTTACTAAGTCTGCATAGACAAGCTCTTAAATTAATCCTTCTGAAATCTTCATCACTGACTGCTGACGACTACAGACATTTAGATATTCTTCCCCTAAAGCTTAAACTTGAATACAACAAAGCAGTTTTTATTTTTAAAATCATGTCTAATTATGCTCCATCTTTGAGAGATAGATTTCCCACCACGCTAGTCCGCCAGACCAACAAGATTAAGATCCCCATTTCAAGAGTAGATCTGTTTAAATCCAGTCTCATTTATTCAGGAGGCTGTTTATGGAACAATATTTCATCCAATTTTAATGTTCAGAAAAGCATTCAAGAATTCAAAAAACATTACCATACACACCTTATGGACAAATATGTCAACAATCCTACTTAACTTGACTTTATCTTATTGAATACGCAAATATAGTTTAATTGTATGTCTAACCGCTATCGCACTACTTAATGATATACAACCACAATCAGTGCCCTGTCGGGGGGGGGGGGGGAGGCTTGGGAGGGGCTGGGTTTTTTTTTTGTTGTTTTTTTTTTTGTTTTTGTTTTTTGTTTTCTTAGGGGGGATAGTTTGATCTTTTTCCTTCATGACATGATGATGTTTGTATCATGATTATGTAAATGTACATGTTTATTATGTAGATGTGCATGTTTAAATGTGAATGTGAATGTCATGTCTTTATTTCTTCATCTCTTTGCTACTTTGTGGATGTTTTGATTCATATTCAATTTCCATTTGCCCTGAGGGCTGGATGAAAAAAAGCACATGTATGTTTATTCCACTTCCCTCAATAAAAAAAAACTTCGTTCGTTCGTTCGTTCTCTCTCTCTCTCTCTCTCTCTCTCTCTCTCTCTCTCTCTCTCTCTCTCTCTCTCTCTCTCTCTCTCTCTCTCTATCTATCTCTCCCCTATATTTTTTCTTCTTTTTTTTCCATTGATGGCTTGATGTAAAAAAGCAATTGTTGTTTTTTCAATTAACCATCACGAAATAAAATCTTGACTTGGCTCAACACACTCTTCTTCTTTTTATAATTAAACTCTATGTTTTTTACTTGCACCAGCAACATGTTTTTTTGTCGGTGAAGATTTCTCTCCATGAGTCAGTGAGCTCTCATCCCCCACCCCCACCCCCACCCCCTCCACCACACGCCCACCCCCACTCCCCACCCGGGGAAGGAAAAAAGCCAGGGAGGAAAGGAAGGGGGAAGAGCGGTGATGGGTTTGGACCATTGATTTCATCACCGATGGTCGGAACTTCTATCTGGATGATCGTGAACGTCTGAAAGAAAGCAGACTGGGGAATTGGAAGCAGGTATACATACACTGTATATACGTGTGTGTGTGGGGGGGGGTGGTGTGTGTGTTTCCCTCCCTGGGAGATAGAGGGGTAGGGGGAAGCAACAAATGCCGTCACCGTAGCATTGCCTGGCAGTGACAAAACAACCCTGTTCAATAAACAAGGACAGCTCCGTGAAATAATGGTGCTTGCGCATGCAGTCACGCTCACAGCATGGCGTGGGTGTTGTTTGTTTGTATGTTTCCTTTCGGTTGTGGAATGATAGTTTTCGAGGTCAGGTCAGATGGTCAGGTCAGATAGATATATCTGCTACTGGTAACCTGGATCCCAGTACTACCTGTCACAGGGTCGAATTGCTGGCGACTAAACCAGCACCCCCACCAGTCCTCTCAGGAGGATGGTGAGGAGGGTGGCTAGACACCCTGGTGGAATTAAATGACCCATCAAAGGACGCCAGCTCTGGAGAGCTACCTGTGGCCACCTAGCTAAGGGAGTAAACCCTGACAGAAAATCCGGTGTGGGGCCCCTAAGGCGGTTGGATGGCAAACTTTGTCACTTTCCGGCAGCTCCTGCGGCCACGTCGGCACCAAAACGTAACAGCCTTGCTGTTCCTTTGGATCTGTCAGCGAGGTGGAGAGGGGGGACAAGCTGCATGGGCAACAGACTGTCTTCCATATTACATTGCCCAGGCTTATATCCGTCCATCCATCCACAAACACCTTGCACCTTGCATCTAAAACCTGGAGAGGACACTCCAGCTTCGCTACTAGCACTAGCGTCGGAACAACACGTGAAGCAACGGTTACCGGTTATACGTTAGCGCTCAACTGGCGTAGAGCCGACAACAGGGGTTGCTTCTGACGGTGGGAGAGACCCTCGCGTCCTACTGGACAGCTACCTCCGCCCAAGCTGGGCAGCCCCCAGCCAGTTAGGCGCTGTCCCGCCACGACCTGCCTTCTTCTATGGGTGTATGAAGATTAGGAGAATATCCGACAAGCAGGTCGTTAATTTCCACACCAGGCAAAAAGAAACTTCAAGAAATGGATCAGCAGTGAAACTGGCCTGTTGGAATGTCCAGACAATGATGCCTGGGCTCTCCCAAGATCTGCAAGACATCAGTGACGCCAGAAAGACGGCCGTCATAAACAGCGAGCTGAAGAGACTAAATGTGGACATTGCCACTCTGCAGGAAACACGGCTGGCTGACTCAGGAACACTAAAGGAGAGGGACTACACCTTCTGGCAAGGAAAGAGCTCTGATGCCCCAAGAGAGCACAGAGTAGACTTTGAAGTCAGGAACAGCCTGCTGAACATGATCGAACCAGGCAGCGGCGGTTCAGAACGACTATTGACTCTCCGCCTCAACACCTCCGAAGGCAATGTCACTCTCGTCAGCGCATATGCTCCAACACTGTCCACCTCTCCAGACGCCAAGGATGAGTTCTACGAAAATCTGGCATCAACCATAAGGAACATCCCCAGGACAGAACAACTTGTTCTTCTGGGCGACTTCAATGCCAGAGTGGGTGCAGACAACAATTCGTGGCCCTCCTGTCTCGGTTCTTTTGGAGTGGGGAAAATGAATGAGAATGGACAGCGACTACTTGAGTTTTGTACCTGCCATGAACTGTGCATCGCCAACTCCTTCAAGACGAAGCCCCAACACAAAGTCTCCTGGAGGCACCCGCGCTCAAAACATTGGCACCAGCTGGATCTGATCCTAGTAAGACGAGCTGCCATCAAAAACCTTCTCCACACTCGCTCTTACCACAGCGCAGACTGCGACTCGGACCACTCTCTGGTATGCTGCAAGATCAGACTGCAACCAAAGAAGTTCCACTGCTCAAAGAAACAAGGGAACTCTCGCATTGACGTCAGCAAGATGTCTCAGCCAGACATTGTAGAACAGTTCGCAGAAGCCTTTGAGAGAGAATTCGATGCATTGCAGCCCAGAGACTCTGCCACAGAAAGATGGGAAACGCTACGAGACACCATGCACCGCATTGCTATGGCCACCTTTGGGAAGAAAACCGCGAAGTCCCACGACTGGTTTGAGGCCAAATCATCAGAGATGACTCCCATTATTGAGGCCAAGCGTGCTGCACTCACTGAGTACAAACGGTCACCCAGTGAGAAGAACCTGCAAATCCTCAGGGCCGCCAGGAGCAAGGTTCAGTTTAACGCCAGGCGATGTGCAAATGAGTACTGGACACAGCTCAGCAAAGAGATACAGAATGCTGCTGAAAGAGGCAACATCCGAGGGATGTATGATGGTATCAAGAAGGCACTGGGACCAACACAGAGCAAGACTGCTCCCATCAGATCCTCCACTGGGGAAGTAATCAACGATCCTAGCCAGCAGATGGAGAGATGGGCGGAACACTACTCCGACCTCTACTCCACAGAAAACATGGTGTCCAACTCAGCCCTCGATGCCATCAAGTGCATGCCAGTCATGGAAGAACTCGATGCAGAGCCAACTGAGGACCAACTCAGCAAGGCCATTAACAGCCTGACATCAGGCACGGCACCTGACAGCGACGGAATTCCCCCAGACCTCATTAAACACTGCAAGACAACTCTTCTGCATCCTCTGCACACAGTCCTCTGTCAGAGCTGGAATGAGGGAGCTGTACCGCAGGACATGAGGGACGCCAAGATCATCACCCTCTACAAAAACAAGGGCGAAAGGAACGACTGCAGCAACTACAGAGGCATGTCGCTTCTCAGCATTGTAGGCAGAGTCTATGCTCGGGTCCTCCTAATCCGCCTGCAGAAACTGGCCGAACGCGTTTACCCGGAATCACAGTGCGGTTTCCGAGCAGAGAGATCCACGGTAGACATGATCTTCTCCCTTCGCCAAATTCAGGAGAAGTGCAGGGAGCAGAGGATGCCCCTGTATGTCGCATTCATTGACCTCACCAAAGCCTTTGACCTAGTCAGCAGAGACGGCCCTTTCAGGGCTCTTCGAAAGATCGGCTTGCAGTCACTAATGGACCGCTTCTCCCAGGTCTGCAAAGATTTCGATCTGACCATCAGTCTCAAGAAGACAAATGTCCTAGGCCAAGACACGCCATCTCCACCAGCTATCACCATTGATGACTACGAGCTTGAAGCCATCCATCAATTCACTTACCTTGGGTCCACCATCACCGACAACCTCTCCCTTGACACCGAGATCGACAAGAGGATCGGAAAGGCAGCCACAACGCTAGCCTGCCTCACACAAAGAGTGTGGACAAATCCCAAGCTGACCACGAAGACAAGGATGGCTGTATACAACGCCTGCGTCCTCAGCACCTTGCTGTATGGTAGTGAGGCGTGGACCACACATGCTCGTCAGGAGAAAAGGCTCAATACCTTCCACCTGAGAAGCCTACGGCGCATACTCGGCATCTCCTGGCAAGACAAACAAACACCGAAGTCCTGACTCGCGCTAGCCTCCCGACCATGTATACCATGCTGAGACAGCGTCGGCTGCGCTGGCTGGGCCACGTTCGCCGCATGGAAGATGGTCGCATCCCAAAGGACATCCATTATGGAGAGCTCGCCACGGGGCAAAGAAGCATCGGCAGCCCACAGCTGAGATACAAAGACGTTTGCAAACGTGACATGAAGGCACTTGAGATCAACACTGAGTTCTGGGAAGACCTTGAAGATGACCGCAACAGATGGAGAAGCACTCTCAATAATCAGCTACGGATTCGTGAGGACAAACTGTCAGCTGCTGCAGCAGAAAAGCGAGCTCGCAGAAAAGGGACGGCAGCCAACAGACCAGCATCAGCTTACACATGTGATCGCTGCGACAGAGACTGTCTCTCTCGCATTGGTCTCTACAGTCACAGGCGACGCTGCTTGGTCCAAGCAGACAGCCCAATTAGACATTAGGTCGGATATACTCTATCCATTGTCAGCCATGACCGAAGGAGGCCTACTACTACTACGTGTTTGACTGTTTATCATCTATGCCCTCCTAAATGGCAATTTGAATAGTGGGACTTGAAATATTTTTCCAGGATCTGCATAAAGCAGGATACATCGTAACAGTCACTTTGCTAGTTAGTCGCGGTGCTCTGAAGATCGTTTAGTGAATAATTACGTGAAATCGTTATTAAATATGTGCACTGCACGATTTGATGTCAAGCGATGTATGAGAGGGCGAAGGTCGCTGTACATATATTTCCGATGCTGGAAGCAGTGTCAATGATTACTTTATATTTTCCTCTTCTTTAAAAAAAAAAAAAAAAGTATTTACAATTGCCACGGTGTTTGATTCATTGGAATTAACTGTGTCAGAACACTTAAATTCCGACCATTTACCAATGAAACTTCATGCTGTATTCCTGAAATGTAAAGAATTTAATGTATATGAACAACAACAAGGCCCTAATAACAGAAAATAATACGGAATGAAGAATATGTTCAGATGTTTCGTCAAACTCAGCAATGATGAAATGTCCACACAAAAAAACGATAATGCAATCGCTTGCACTTGTACAAAAACACTTCTCCTTTAACCGAAACTTGTGTGTTGCTTTCATTTGTTTTGAAAAGGCACTCGACTCAGTTAACGAAATCTTCTCTTGCCAGTGTCATTGAGGAATGGGAGGAGAGGTAATATTTAGAGATCTGTTAAAACATGCATAATGTAGTAAGACCTAGAGTTGGCTGTGGTGCTGAACTGACAGGATTTATCAGCTGTACTCCTGGAGTTAGACAGGGGGATGCCTGCAGCCCAACTTTATTATTATCAACGAATTAGCAATTCAAGTAATAATTAATTAAAACATGGATCAGGCCACATGCCTGTTGTACTCACCCTTTCTTCAACTTTTTCTCGTGATATTGGCAAACGTAAAAGTAAATAATTATTTGATGTCAAGAAACATGTATGGGATAAAGAGAGTAAACGAGTGTTTCTCGACAAGCTAAATGGTACAGACATACAATACAAACTTCAAAGGGCTGATAGTACTCTGGAACATTATATTGATTATAGCTGAAGAGCCGTCACTTCTAAAAAAACAAAACAAAACAAAAGCAGCAGCAACAACAACAAATATGGAGTGATGGCCTAGAGGTAACGCGTCCGCCTAGAAAGCGAGAGAATCTGAGCGCGCTGGTTCGAATCACGGCTCAACTGCCGATGTTTTCTCCCAATCCACTAGACCTTGAGTGGTGGTCTGGACGCTAGTCATTCGGATGAGACGATAAACCGAGGTCCCGTATGCAGCATGTATTTAGCGCATGTAAAAGAACCCACGGCAACAAAAGGGTTGTTCTTGGCAAAATTATGTAGAACAAGAGAGGCAAGGCCTTCAAGCCTCACTTGTGATGCACTTAAAAAAATTAAAAATCTAATCGTTAAAATGTGTTCTGAATTTGTTATTATAAAGCTTCGCGTTTGAAAAAAGAAAAAAAGAAGAAGAAAAAAAAGTCCTAAGCAGATTCGAACTCCGCGTGTTCGGGTGAGAAGAAACTGCCTTATCTATTACACTATCGTGGCTCCTTAACTGTCGTTCTAAAATTTAACATTTGAACATACTTTTTTAAAGGGCGATAAATCAATTGCGGTATTCGCAGTGAGAACGCTGTTTAAATCATATTATTCTGGTGTATCTTGGGCATTCAAAAAATCTTTAAGGGTAACAAAAAAAATTCTTTTTAATGGCTATCGCCGCATTCACACTGCAACATTTAGCCGTTTTCACTAGATCTAGATAGATGTACAAGTTTAGTTACACCCGCCGGGAATGTAGTACCACACGGTCGATTCAATTTCTCTTTTATGTTCATTCTAGTTTTATAGTTTTAAAGTTGATATGAAAATTTAGTATTTTGTTAAACTAATAACATGTAGAGACAAGTACAAGTACTTCTAAACGTCGTAAGAAGTGAAAAGGACTTCATTTTGAGAAAAGTCAAGACTGGAAATTTTTTCGTTTCATCGTGATCAGTTCAAGGGTATTAACTCGCATGGTTTACAATTTTTAACTGTGAATTCCGACTGATTCTGTGGATATTTTTATGGCAGTTTGGGGCATAATCCAGTAAGTGATGAGGCGTTCACAAATCTTTCTCTGAATAAATATTTAACGGTCTCCTTCTCCAACTTTCCATCACATGTTATCGTGTATTGCCCATTGAATATAGGATTGAACGGGCAGGTCAACAACTTGAAACAAAATGGCGTCGTTCGCGTTCGCGAAGAATATGAGCACGCGCTTTGAATGTGTATAAATATGTGTACGCAATTGATTTTTGCCCATGACCTTCAGGGCTCAGCCAACAGATCTGTAAAGTCCACTCGTCGTATTGATTTTAGTATTTTCCGAAAAAGACCACTTGGGCGAATGAACATAGTGAAAGCCCTGTACACTGAGAGTAAAACACACAAGCTTTTTATGTATTGAGTATAATTTCAAAATGTAATGTTTAAGATGAGAAAGATCAGTTTAAAGCAAATTAAGTCCCCTAGCATTAATTACAGAGTAATTTCCCTTCTTTACTATCTGCACCAAAACGTTTGCAAAATAAATAAAACTTCCATGCTTAGCAAAAGAAGTTCCTGTTTGAACAAAAAATGATAATAATGACTGCTCTTGTTGTTGTGTCGAATATCAGATCAAAGTGCCAAGTTTAGAGAATACAAAAAATATAAATATAACAGTAAATGCAGTTTGCATATAATTAGGCTTCTTTTTTTCTTTTCTTTTTTTTGTGCCCATCGCAGAGGTGCAATATTGTTTTAAACAAGGTGACTGGAAAGAACAGAATTTTTCCTATTTTTATGCCTAATTTGGTGTCAACTGACAAAGTATTTGCAGAGAAAATGTCAATGTTAAAGTTTACCACGGACACACAGACAGACAGACACACACACACACACACACACACACACACACACACACAGAGAGAGAGAGAGAGAGAGAGAGAGAGAGAGAGAGAGAGAGAGAGAGAGAGAAACGAACACCGGGTTAAAACATAGACTCAAGTTTACACAAGTGAGTCAAAAATCCACTTCGATAGGAAAAACAAATAAAACTACACGCAGGGAAAAAAAAGGGGGGGGGGGGGGCTGTGGTGTAGCGACGCGCAGCCCGAATTTCACATAGAGAAATCTGCTGTGATAAAAAGAAATACAAATACAAATATTGTTTGCAACAACCAGCAGTAAAACTGAAAAATCGGGGGAAAAAAAAAAATCGAGAAGCCGCATTGTGCCTGATTAAAATTTAATATGGCTGGCATCCATACGTATCAACATCAACATGCTACGAACAACTGACAATGGGCAATGGGGTGGGGAGCTCTGTGTGGCATGAAGCAATGCACAACTTCCAGATGTCAAAGCTTACATGGATGTAGTGCCCAAGGACAAGGTGTCAAGGGAAGTAAGTGAGCTGACAGCTTTGACGGAAAGGCAACAATGAGCGGCCTACGTCGAAGTGTGACTATTTGAAGTCTTGAGAAAAGTATAGAGGTAAAATAAATGAAAATGATCAATAAAACTTTTTTTTTTAATTCAAACAAATCGTCATCATCAACATGATCATAAGTGATGATGATGATGATGATGATGATGATAATATCATTATAAAGGTCGATGGCTTCGAAAAAGGGACTAATGGGAGAAAGTGGGATCAGCCGTAAGTTTAACCTCAGAAAGGCTGAGCCATTACGAATCAAATGAATATTGGTCACATTAGCCATGTGTGGACGAGTCTGCACACATTGATGATTCATACACCTAAATGAAAGTGAAACTGTTGGGGGAGGGGAGGGGGGTGCAGGTTGTACATACGCATCAGTGAATGTGTGCACATAAATAGCTGAATGCTCATAAACAGTTTAATCTACTGTTGTTCTTAGGCAGTGAACGCATCATAAGTGTCGTGTCAACGTGTTTTGATCTATCCTCTGGATCCACATCGAAGCATGACGGAAACACACACAGCCTACAGAGCTTTTTGATGATGAAGATGACAGTGTGTGCGTCAGCTGTGAACACTCAGGCTGTGCCATTATGATGCGCATAGAGTTTGGTCTGTGACCAAAGTATCAGAATCAGTAGCTCAAGGAGGCGTCACTGCGTTCGGACAAATCCATATACGCTACACCACATCTGCCAAGCAGATGCCTGACCAGCAGCGTAACCCAACGTGCTTAGTCAGGCCTTGAGAAAAAAAAAGTAAATTAATATCTTTTTTTTTTAAATTAATTTAAAAAAAAATATATATATATATATATATATATATCCGTTTCAGCAGCTCAAGGAGGCGTCACTGCGTTCGGACAAATCCATATACGCTACACCACATCTGCCAAGCAGATGCCTGACCAGCAGCGTAACCCAACACGCTTAGGCCTTGAGAAAAAAAAAAGAGGGCGGGGGGTGAATAAATAACATATAAATACATTTTAAAAAAGTAACTACTACCACCGTACTAATAATATGTATAAGGCTCATGTACGTTTATGTGTATTTGACTGTGCTTTCATATCTGTGAAACTGCATGTTTGGTGCATATCTGTTATGCATATGTGGGTGTATGTGTGAATGTGTGTCAGTCTCTATGTTTTACATTTATTTGTTTATTTATCATCATTGTTGTCTTTTTTACTTATTTATTTATCTATTTATTATTATTATTACTACTACTACTACTACTACTACTTTTTTATATTACAATCATTATTTATTTATTTATGTACGCTTATAGTTGACTTCATCAATTTTTTGCGCCTTATACATACATATATATATATATATATATATATATATATATATATATATATATATATATATATATATATATATATATAACAATAAAGACAATAATGATAATATATAAACAAATAAGCAAATAAATGTAAAACATACAGCACACACACACACACACACACACACAGAGTACACGCACGTGCACTCAGTGAGAGCTCTCCTGACACATGTGTACACTTACACAATCGCGCGCGCGCACACACGCACACGCACACACACACACATACACACACACACTCTCTCTCTCTCTCTCTCTCTCTCTCTCTCTCTCACACACACACACACACACACACACACACACACACACACACACACACACACACACACACACAGAGGAGTATCAGTATAAGTATCAGTTGCTCAAGGAGGCGTCACTGCGTTCGGACAAATCCATATATGCTACACCACATCTGCCACTGAAGCAGATGCCTGACCAGCAGCGTAACCCAACGCGCTTAGATGATGATTTTTTAGATTAAAAAATAGGAGTTTTGTTTATCATTTTCATTTATTTTATTTTTATACCTTTCTCAAGACTTCAAATAGTCGCAGATCGACGTAGGCCGCTCATTGTTGCGTTTCCGTTAAACTTGAGCTGTCAGCTCACTTACTTCCCTTCACACACACACACACACACACACACACACACACACACACACACACACACACACACACAGAGAGAGAGAGAGAGAGAGAGAGAGGCTGCCACTGATTGGCCGCAAGAGGGGTGGGAAAAGATCTCTGATGCCAGGAACATGGCGTCTAGCGTGTTGCTCAGTCTATTGTATTTGGAAAAGCCCACAGAGACTCTGTTCCGTTTTGAAGAAATTTGCGCAATGTTGGTTTGGAAATTATGCCAATAATCGTTTGATTTGCAAAGCATCGTGCTCTACCTTTGATGCTAGACTTACGGCCGC
The DNA here is from genome assembly GCF_041734735.1 of Babylonia areolata. Classification (NCBI taxonomy): domain Eukaryota; kingdom Metazoa; phylum Mollusca; class Gastropoda; order Neogastropoda; family Buccinidae; genus Babylonia; species Babylonia areolata. The sequence continues at coordinate 1,223,002 of NC_134896.1, read as the reverse complement.
TCCCTCTCTCTACCTTTATTTCTTTGAGGCGATCGATGGTGTGATGGCCTTGTACCTGTTCTTTTTGGTATTCTTTGACTTTTCTGAGGATTTCCGATTTTCCTAGATGTAGGCCGCTCGTTGTTGTTGTGTTACCAGCAAGTCTGTCAGCTCGCTCATTTCCCTTAACACCTGCATGTCCCAGACAGTATGACCATGTAAGTTTTTGAATCTGAAAGTTGTGCATTGCCTCATGCCACTCTGGGCTTCCCATTCCACTTTCAGTTTTGTGCATGAAGTTCATTGAGTCCGTTAAAATCATGGCATGTTGGTTTCCAGGCATAATGGATAGATGATAGCCACTGGAGAGTATATGTCACAGCTTCAACTTCTATCGTTAGACTGGAGGTAGTGACTTTGTAGGCAGCATTCTGTTCCCTAATTGTTTTTTTCCATTTTGTATCGCAGTGAATCTCCAACTGGATTGGCCTTTGGTGACTGAGCCATCTGTGCATATGATGATGTCCTCTTCTTTACTGTTTTCTTCTGTGAGTAGCTTCACTTCTGCCTCAGTTTTGCCCTCTGGCCATTCCCGACAATGTCTTCCAAGTTTTCGGGTAATGATAATGTTCCCGGCGTCCGTCTGTAGCTGACTGATGACTGCTGCTAAGCTCCCGGCACTGGCAGCCACTGAGCCAGACTACCTGGCACTGGCAGCCACTGAGCCACTGAGCCAGACTATCCGGCACTGGCAGCCACTGAGCCAGACTACCTGGCACTGGCAGCCACTGAGCCAGACTACCTGGCACTGGCAGCCACTGAGCCACTGAGCCAGACTATCCGGCACTGGCAGCCACTGAGCCAGACTACCTGGCACTGGCAGCCACTGAGCCACTGAGCCAGACTACCTGGCACTGGCAGCCACTGAGCCACTGAGCCAGACTACCCGGCACTGGCAGCCACTGAGCCACTGAGCCAGACTATCCGGCACTGGCAGCCACTGAGCCAGACTACCTGGCACTGGCAGCCACTGAGCCACTGAGCCAGACTACCCGGCACTGGCAGCCACTGAGCCAGACTACCCGGCACTGGCAGCCACTGAGCCAGACTACCTGGCACTGGCAGCCACTGAGCCAGACTACCTGGCACTGGCAGCCACTGAGCCACTGAGCCAGACTACCTGGCACTGGCAGCCACTGAGCCACTGAGCCAGACTACCTGGCACTGGCAGCCACTGAGCCACTGAGCCAGACTACCCGGCACTGGCAGCCACTGAGCCACTGAGCCAGACTGAGAACTTGATAGGGCCTAGTTAGGATTCTTTGTCTGTGGATCAACCTTGGTGTGGCAAGAGTCCTTTTGTGTCTGTACTGGGGGTTCAAATCAAATCAAATCAAATCAAATCAAAAACACTTTATTAATCCGTTATTTATCATTTATTAGTTCCGTGTATGAACATTTTTACAATTGCTTGCATGGTGTTGTGTTGAAGTTTCTTCTTTGCCATCATCATCGTCGTCGTCGTCGTCATCGTCATCATTATCATCATCATTTTTTTCTTCTTCTTCTTTTTCATGCATGCAGATCATGGAGTACCGTTTTCCTTTTTTTTTTTTTTGTTTGTCAGTTTGTTCGTTTGGTGTGTCTACATGCTTTGACAGCAACACTGAAGAAGAAGACACCAGTAGAGGCCAATACAGCAATTTCAGCCCTTTCTAAGCGATTTGCAATAACACGTCAGACGAACACACACACAGAAGCCGGGAGGCGAGCAAGGGAAGGAACTCTGTAAGATTCAAAGTTCACACAAAAAGAGTGAGTTAATTCCCTTGCAGAGGACATCACAACTTCTATCATTTTTTGGCAGCGAACTTACAATAAGGGTGGAAGATGCGATGGCGGTGTTGGCAGTGCATCGCTCTTTGACTTTTGTTTTATTTGGTCGTGAACATCGATAGAAACAAACATAATTATAGAGAGCAACACTAACAAGATATATAGTCTCTCATCATAATTTGTATGTGCAATAGTTTGCTCCTCAGTATTAATTGTATTGTTTTATATAGTATCGTATCGTATCGTATCGTATCGTATCTTTTCGTATTGAACTATGTCACGTATCGTATCGTATTGTGTTGCCGTTATCTCATCGTATTGCATCGTATCGTATCATATATCGTATCCGGTATCATCGTGTCCGTGTCTGTGCGTCAGTAACATATCGTGTCCGGCGAATTGTATTGAAAAGCTCTTCTTCCAGATGCTACGACAGGCCCTGTTCCATTAATGGTATGAAGACAAGCTCTTTGAAGTCGAAGTCCAGGTTGGTGTATATGAGTGACGCCGGCCATTGACAAGGTCCGTGGTGAAGTTGGGCAATGAAGGAGTGGAGGGGGACTGAAGGGCGCTGGCGTCATGGAGATGTCTCCAATAAGTGCTGGTCTGCCAGGCGATGTGTTGGCTCTGTGTGCTGTAGTTTCTGGTCATTTTGCCGTACACCCTAGTTCCAGCTGTACACCACAGTTCAGTTCCCACACCTCAACATGTACACCCCAGTTCCCACACCTCAACATGTACATCCCAGTTCTCACACCTCAACATGTACACCCCAGTTCCCACACCTCAACGTGTACACCACAGTTCCCACCCCTCAACGTGTACACCACAGTTCCCACCCCTCAACGTGTACACCCCAGTTCCCACACCTCAACATGTACACTCAAGTACAGTTCCTACCCCTCAATGTGTACATCCCAGTTCCCATCCCTCAATATGTACACCCCAGTTACAACACCTAGTACACCCCAGTTCCCACACCTTGTACACCCCAGTTACACCTTGTACACCCCAGTTACACCTTGTACACCCCAGTTACAACACCTTGTACACCCCAGTTACACCTTGTACACCCCAGTTACACCTTGTACACCCCAGTTCCCACACCTTGTACACCCCAGTTCCCACACCTTGTACACCCCAGTTACACCTTGTACACCCCAGTTACAACACCTTGTACACCCCAG
>NC_134896.1:1177500-1215000 GCF_041734735.1 Babylonia areolata | reverse complement strand
CAGCATTCTTTGCTTTTCCTGTCAGGTCAACACATGCTGAGGTAAAATTAAGTTTGGTGGAAAACAAAATACCTAAATATCTATATGCATTTACCACTGGCATTTCTGCATTATTGTAAGTCCATTTTTCTCTTGCAGATAAAACCCCGCCCTTTCTAAAGACAACTGTACTAGTTTCCCGGAGAGAGAGAGAGAGGGAGAGAGCCGGAGAGAGAGAAAGCCCGGAGAGAGAGAGAGAGAGAGAGAGACAGAGACAGAGACAGAGAGACAGAGAGAGAGACAGAGAGACAGAGAGAGAGAGAGATGTAGAGACTTCGAGACAGAGAGAAATACCGAGACAGATAATCAATTGCTTTTACTAATTTTCACTGAGAGGATAACAGAGTTAGCAAACAAGTAATGTTGTTTTCACGGGGTTTCTTTTCCCATCCCATTCATTCCTCCTGGGAAGAGAGGGGGTTGGGGGAATAAAAACCAGAAAGAAAGATGCATTGTAAATCATGTACCGGAGAAAGACATACAGACAGACACACAGAGAGAGAGAGAGACGGGGGAATTGAGACAGACACATTGGAACAGACACTGGTAGAGGGGGGGGGGGGGGGGAGTCACAGAAACCGGCAGAGATTGGCATGCAAAGCTAGACAGCAGACATGATCATGTCTCGCACATGACTGTGAATGACTGAATGACAGTTTTGCAGATTAAAAAAAATCACAGAGAGAGAGAGAGATTTGTTTTGGTCCTGCATTGATTGGCTGCCTGATGTGTTGTGCGTGCGCGCAGAGCAGCCTGCTGTCCTATGACGTCATTATTAGCATAAAGATCCCGAACATGTGGAGTCGTAACTATGCCTTGGGCAGGGCGTCTGTGATTGTGTTTCTCGTCGAAACATGGAACCGTGGAGAAGTACTAGGTTCTCATGAATACCCAGGTAAGTTTTTGTATGAATACTCTCCATTCTTTCCTTTCATATCGGAGGGTTAGTTTACAACGGGAGTTGAATCGGCGGCTCGATTCGTTCGCAGTGTCAAACAACACAGAGCTAGATGTCTTGTGTGTTCTTGTTGAGTTCTCGTGGGTTGGAAAGCACCTACCGATATTTTTTCCTCTCATCTCCTGTCTAATGCTCACCAGTATTTCTAGTGGGTTAATTGTATGAATCCAGATGACATCAGGAATGTTAGATACACGGGAATTCTGTGTTGATGGCATGGGAACGCTGTACAGGCGAAAAAAACAAAACAAGGCGAAATGAATATTGAAGTAAACAATCAGAACACGTACTTTCCAGGTTGTCGGTCTTGACACAGTGCTGTCCATTGCTAAATTTAGCTTCCCTTTGGAAATCCCGTGTTTTTGTTTTTTCTCTTGGGATTTTTATAACTTGGCGTCTAGAATGTGACACATTTCTGCATTGAGAGTTGGATATGTATTCTCCAACTTAATTGACCATTAACAAGTACAGTGTTTAAATTGAGAGTGTACAGGTAGTTCATTGTGCCAAAAAAACAACGTGTCGTCTGCTGATGACCAAGTCTTCCGAGTTCAGTTCACATCGTAACAAAGGTCTCGTTCGTCACAACTTTGTGACCAAGTTATCACTCGAAGAAAGACGACATTATTTTAATTGTTCGTCGCGTTCCATTTTGTTTAGGACATGGTTCTGCTGATTCATGTTTGTAATAAACACCTTGGTCTTCGAGGTGTTAGGGACAGAACTGATCGCGTTTGTGTTGGGTGTATGAGTCAGTGACCTGTCAGGGAGTGAAATGGAGTCTATCACTCAGTATAAAATTTTGTATTCATTCGTGAAATATTGCAAACTAAAAAACACCAATTATCTGATAATTTTGTGGCTTTTTTCTTTGATGTCTTGACTATTATTACTATTAGACTTGGAGACTGAAACCTTAAGCTGAAAAAGTGAAATTAAGGGACACAGTAGTTACAGTGATGTCTGTAATCATGGGAGAATGAGTATTGTCTGACTCCGAATCTAATTGGGTGATGATAAAACCCACCAAAAACAAAGTTTGGTAGCTGAACACTTCAAAGATATTTTATTTGTCTTGAACTTTAAAGCACAACAATCAGAACAAACATGGTGTGCTTTTTTGTGTGTGTGCAGGCATAGCAGACAGGCCCATGTTGGAGGAGAACTTTTATGAGAGAAGGAGGAAGGATTGACCTGCAATGACAGTGCTGCCCATGGTGATGTCGTTTTTGACCTTGACACTCACGGTGGTGCCAGTGGTGCTGGTGTCAGTGCCGTCGTGACGTGGCAGTGGTAACACAGTTACACCTCCCATTAGTGACCATAGTAACACACTGTTACACCACTTTGTAGTGATAGTGCTTGGCATATCACATGACATCCTGGATGTTTGTAACTTGTGTTTGGAATACCTGCATCTTCACATTTTGGACAGAAAGTGACAGTCTGAAATTGTGACATTGTTGATGACACTGACCTTGTTATTCAGTTTGTGATAGTGACATACATTGCGCCACTCATCACAAGCACAGCCTGCAGTGAACCTGCTTTGCCTTGTACACTATACTAAAAATTGTGATATATTCTTATGATTTAGTTTTACAACCACCAAAGATCTGTGAGTCTTCCAACCATCACAGCTTCAACTTTTCAAGCATTCCAGACAAGTGAACAGAAGGTGCTTTTTCAAGTGGTATTCTTAATCACTGTCAGCATTTATTTCAGAAAACAAAACAAAAACCAAACAAAAATAAGCTTCGCTCTGAAGCTAGTGTTCAGGAGCACCCCAGATCTGAGAGATAGTAGAAAAGACATCAGTTGAATTCAGTCACAAGACGACAGGAGACATGGCAAGTGGTTTATAAACAAGTGACTAAGTAAGAACAAGAACTACTCTAGACACCACCAAAGACGTCAGTTGATCACAGCCAAAAGATTAGAGGAGACAACGGCAAGTGGTTTATAAACAAGCAGCCAAGAACAAGAACAACTGTAGACACCACCAAAGACATCAGTTGATGACAACCACAAGACGAGAGGAGACAACGGCAAGGGATTTCAATAAACAAGCGACTAAGAACAAGAACAAGAACGACTCTGGCCTTCATCATTGAACATGAAGGCCAACAGCAACTTTCGAGAACAGGTGGGGCAGGTGACCTCCTGGTTCAAGGAATGGAGTGAGTGTGAGCAGACGGTGGCGCTGTACTCGCTCCTCAAGAAGCTAACGCCAGCCCAGGCCAAGTTCCTGGACCAGGTCCTTCAGCAAAGTCTGGCTGAGTGTGCCGATGTCAAGCAGATGCAGACCAAAGCCAACGATGAAGGTAGCGTTCAGAAACCTTTGATGATGATGATACGATAGTAACATACTGTAAACCACGTTCAGAAACCCTTGAATGATGATGATGACAGTACGATACTCTGTAACATACTGATAACCATGTGATGATACGATAGTCAGTAACATACTGATAACCATGTGATGATATGATAGTCAGTAACATACTGATAACCATGTTCAGAAACCTTTGATGATGATGATACGATAGTAACATACTGATAACCACGTTCAGAAACCCTTGAATGATGATGATGACGATACGATACTCGGTAACATACTGATAACCATGTGATGATACGATAGTCAGTAACATACTGATAACCATGTGATGATACGATAGTCAGTAACATACTGATAACCATGTTCAGAAACCTTTGATGATGATGATACAATAGTCAGTAACATAGTGATAATGATAGTCAGTAACATACTGATAACCACGTTCAGAAACCCTTGAATGATGATGATGATGATGATACGATATTTGGTAACATACTGATAACCATGTGATGATACAATAGTCCGTAACATACTGATAACCATGTGATGATACCATAGTCGGTAACATACTGATAATCATGTGATGATACAATAGTCGGTAACATACTGATAACCATGTGATGATATGATAGTCAGTTACATAATGATAACCATGTTCAGAAACCTTTGATGATGATATGATAATTGGTAACATACTGATAACCATGTGATGATATATATGCTAGTCGGTAACATACTAATGACCATATTCAGAAACTTTTGATGATGATGATATGATAGTCGGTAACATACTAATATTGTTATAACCACATTCAGAAACCTTTGATGATGATAATGATGATGGTGATGATGATGATACAATAGCTGTTATCATAATAATAGCCATGTCCAGAAACCTTTAATAATAATGATGATGATACGATGGTCGGTAACATACTGATATTATGACTATATGAGTAATAACCATGTTCAGAAACATTTGAGGATAATAATGAAATGATAGTCATTAATAACAGTGTTAAGAAACCTTGGAGAATAATGATGAAACGATAGTCAGTAATAACCATGTTAAGAAACCTTTGAGGATAATGATGACCTTGTTCAGAAACCTTTGAGGATAATGATAACCTTGTTCAGAAACCTTTGAGGATAATGATAACCTTGTTCAGAAACCTTTGAGGATAATGATAACCTTGTTCAGAAACCTTTGAGGATAATGATGACCTTGTTCAGAAACCTTTGAGGATAATGATAACCTTGTTCAGAAACCTTTGAGGATAATGATGACCTTGTTCAGAAACCTTTGAGGATAATGATAACCTTGTTCAGAAACCTTTGAGGATGCTGTTGAAATGAAAGTCGGTAATAACTATGTTGAGAAACCTCTGAAAATAAATCTTTAAGATAATGATTAAACGATAGTTGTTAATAACCAAGTTCAGAAACTTTAGAGGACAGTGATGAAATGATAGTGGGTCATAACCATGTTAAAAAACCTTTGAGAATAATGATTAAACTATAGTCAGTAAATGAGTAATGCTTGTTTAGAAACCTTTCAAGATAATGATTAAATGACAGTCAGTTATAACCCTGTTTATAAACCATTGAGGATAATGAATGAATTATTGTTGACAATTGGCAATAATCATGTTCATAAACCATTAAGGATAATGATAGTCTATAATCATGTGGAGAAACCTTTCAGCATAGTGATGAAATGATAGTCGGTAAGAACTGTGAATGTGATGTTGTTGATGAAGATGATGATGGGGTTGTTGTGCTCTGTCCATTGGTGTAATTAGTTTTGAAACATTCTGAAGTTTAGTGTCTAACTGTGGTCCTACCTTACCCATCATGATGAAATCGTGTGTGTGTGTGTGTGTGTGTGTGTGTGTGTGGTATAATGTCTGTGTGAACTTCATTGCATGCAGCAACATTTTTTTTATTGCATATATATGTTCTTCATTTTGTCTATTCTGTATTCACATAATGTTATTTTTAAGCATATGTGTGTGCATGAGTGCATTTTTGAAGAGCATTTTACTTCAGTCTGGTGGCCGTAAATTGTAAGTTAAAGCTGCGTGCTGACTGTGTGTCAGTATCATTGTGGTGGGACAGCGTTTTACTTCAGTCTGGTGGACGTAAATTGTAAGTTAAAGCTGCGTGCTGACTGTGTGTCAGTATCATTGTGGTGGGACAGCGTTTTACTTCAGTCTGGTGGACGTAAATTGTAAGTTAAAGCTGCGTGCTGACTGTGTGTCAGTATCATTGTGGTGGGACAGCATTTTACTTCAGTCTGGTGGACGTAAATTGTAAGTTAAAGCTGCGTGCTGACTGTGTGTCAGTATCATTGTGGTGGGACAGCGTTTTACTTCAGTCTGGTGGACGTAAATTGTAAGTTAAAGCTGCGTGCTGACTGTGTGTCAGTATCATTGTGGTGGGACAGCATTTTACTTCAGTCTGGTGGACGTAAATTGTAAGTTAAAGCTGCGTGCTGACTGTGTGTCAGTATCATTGTGGTGGGACAGCGTTTTACTTCAATCTGGTGGACGTAAATTGTAAGTTAAAGCTGCGTGCTGACTGTGTGTCAGTATCATTGTGGTGGGACAGCATTTTACTTCAGTCTGGTGGCCGTAAATTGTAAGTTAAAGCTGCGTGCTGACTGTGTGTCAGTATCATTGTGGTGGGACAGCGTTTTACTTCAATCTGGTGGACGTAAATTGTAAGTTAAAGCTGCGTGCTGACTGTGTGTCAGTATCATTGTGGTGGGACAGCATTTTACTTCAGTCTGGTGGACGTAAATTGTAAGTTAAAGCTGCGTGCTGACTGTGTGTCAGTATCATTGTGGTGGGACAGCGTTTTACTTCAATCTGGTGGACGTAAATTGTAAGTTAAAGCTGCGTGCTGACTGTGTGTCAGTATCATTGTGGTGGGACAGCGTTTTACTTCAGTCTGGTGGCATTAAATTGAAGTTAAAGCTGCGTGCTGACTGTGTGTCAGTATCATTGTGGTGGGACAGCATTTTACTTCAGTCTGGTGGACGTAAATTGTAAGTTAAAGCTGCGTGCTGACTGTGTGTCAGTATCATTGTGGTGGGACAGCGTTTACTTCAGTCTGGTGACGTAAATTGTAAGTTAAAGCTGCGTGCTGACTGTGTGTCAGTATCATTGTGTAAGCTGCGTGCTGACTGTGTGTCAGTATCATTGTGGTGGGACAGCGTTTTACTTCAATCTGGTGGACGTAAATTGTAAGTTAAAGCTGCGTGTGACTGTGTGTCAGTATCATATCATTGTGGTGGGACAGCATTTTACTTCAGTCTGGTGGACGTAAATTGTAAGTTAAAGCTGCGTGCTGACTGTGTGTCAGTATCATTGTGGTGGGACAGCGTTTTACTTCAGTCTGGTGGACGTAAATTGTAAGTTAAAGCTGCGTGCTGACTGTGTGTCAGTATCATTGTGGTGGGACAGCGTTTTACTTCAGTCTGGTGGCATTAAATTGTAAGTTAAAGCTGCGTGCTGACTGTGTGTCAGTATCATTGTGGTGGGACAGCATTTTACTTCAGTCTGGTGGCCGTAAATTGTAAGTTAAAGCTGCGTGCTGACTGTGTGTCAGTATCATTGTGGTGGGACAGCCAGAGGGAGGCTGTTGGTCCATTGATCTCTTGGTTTGGGGATCCACATTTGTTTCAAATAATTTAGCATGGTTACTCTTCTGTAATTTGGTTTTGATAATGATAAAATTTGAATATAGTTATATTTAATTCACACGGGGACACACACACACACACACACACACACACACACACACACACACACACACACACACACACACACACACACACACACACACAAGCATGCACGAATGCACACACTTGCTATCTTACTAGGCACTATTTCAAGGAGAAATGTGCTTGGGAGATCTTGGCTTTGGATCAAAATTTGTGACGATACAAAATTTAATTTTGTAAGCATTGAAAATTGAACACACAGAAAATGTACAAACTTTGCTTCTTCAGATCTTAGTTCCATCCTTTTGATTTGAAGGAAAAAAATTGTTTTTTTACTCGATTATGTTGCTGAACTGATATCTTAAAGCTTGGAATAGTTTTGTGAATGTATTGTAATGGGTTACATGTGTGGAGGGGGAGGGGTTGAGGGAAGATGAGCAACAGTTACAGGAAGTTCTGAAAGTTCTAACAGAATTTTAATAAACACACACCCAAAAAACAACAACCAAGAACAAGCAAACAAAGTGTGTATCAGACATGGAAGATGAACAGCATTCTTGATGTCAACTGTTTGATTTGTCCTCATCTCACAAACAGCAGTAGTCATGTCACACTATCAGGAATCTGTTTTCACTTTCTTTTAAACCCACTTTTCATTAAGTATCATTATCATCATCAGTAGTATGTACGTATATATATATATATATATATATATATATATATATATATATATATATATATATATATATAATATAATATATATGACCTGCATGCAGACTTCATGTTAAAGTTATTTCTCTCCACACAAAATCAAGATGACTGTATGCTGTAGCCAAGATAAATTTCAATGAAATGACTGTCCAGGTTTTTTAACGGATATTTATTTTCATATATATTATCATACCACAAACAGTGGACACTTTGTTGCATTGACGGATGTGTATGTGTGTGTGACATTCATTTCAAGTAAGAAAAAGCCTAATTTACTGAATGAGCACAACGTTAATTCTGTTCTCCATTTTCCTCCCCCCCTCCCCCACCTGTATTTAACTGAACTCTCTCCACGGAACATGTTCCGCCGTGCCTGTCTTAATCTTCTTATCGTTAAACCTCACTCCTCTGGACTTGCAGACCTATCTGACTGCTGAGGAGTGGTGTTTTAAGAACAAGTGTTCTGTTCAGGAAAAAACACCCACATTGAGCCTGTTTATGAAATTCATTTTAGACGTGGTATAACTTGCAAGTTGCAGCTGCAGTCTGCCCTCATTGTCAGTCTGGGCTGTCTGTCTCTCTGTCCAGAGCTCAGACTTAAGTAAAAAATGTCTGTTTTGTTTGTCTATCTGTCTCTCCATGCCTTTATAGTTTTAAAATAAGATAAGATAAGATAAGAATAACTTTATTATCTCCAACTGGAGAAATTTGGTCAGGTGCATTATCACAACATAGACAAGTAAACAACATGGGGACCATAACTGAAAAAGCCAACAACAGCCCCAACAAATATTACGAAGATACAAATGTAAAAAATATCACATACATCGTTTCATACATACATCCACACACTGCAGGTAATAACTAGTATTCTTAATGTAAAAACAGAAAGAATTAAGAAACATTATTTGAATATAATTATAAACATAGCCTACTATACTGCACATTGATTATAATAGACAGATAAGATAAGAATAAAGATGAATTGCGGAAAACCACAACCAGATAATCAGCACACACCCGCACCGAATCCCCCACCCCCACCCCCCACCCCACACACGCGGATAACTTGATTAAACAAGAGTAATAAACATATGTTCTCAAATAAAAGCATTTCACATATTCGCTTTTAAAAACATTGCAATTAATATCCTTTGTGTGACTTGCCTGTCTTTGTCAGTGTCTGCCAATCTCTCAAGAGAGTCAGTGGTCCTTTTGTGTTTGACTAAACTATTCATTTTTGCTACAGATGATTTTTTTTTTTCAGTTCAAACAACAGTGTGGACAGCTGTATACATACAAATGATTTTAAACTGAGTTTCCAATCAGTATGGCTGTAACTTAGTGTAAGTGTAATACAAAGAATTTGTTAATATCCTTGAATTGGAAAAAAACATGTGATGATCGATTTGTGTGGAGGAGAGAACAGAGAAGCCACTGTTACAGTAGTGTTAATTGTTATACTGTGTCGTTGAAATAAAGGAAACAATCATGTAATTTTATTTACAATCATTCCTGTTGAGATGGAATTTATTTAATATATGATTAATGTCATCTGTCAGCTGTGTTAGTGCATACCGTTTTGTGAAATTTACACACACACACACACACACACACACACATATATATATATATATATATGTGTGTGTGTGTGTGTGTTATATGTATGTATGTGTGTGTGTGTGTGTGTGTGTTCATGTACATGTACACAAGTAGGGCTATGCTTTAGAAGATTACATGACAGAAACTCAATCTGTCAGTGACATTTCTTTTGATTTATCCAGCTGTTGACAGGAGTCATTACATTTTAAACAAAAGGAGGAAAAGAGCTTGAGGGGGGTGGGGGGAGGATGGAGGGTGAGAGAGAGAGAATGACAACTGAGACTGGAGTAAACTGGAGCATCAGATAGACAGAGAGAAAGGAGAAAGACAGAGAGAAAGATGGGGAGAAAGATGGGGAGAAGATGGGGAGAAGAGCAAGAAAGACACACACAGAGGAGATGGGGAGAGGGTGGGGGGGGGGGAGGGCAGCACTAGCAGAATGATAGCAAACAGAAACTGCCTTTTTGAAAGTAACATATGGACAGGTCTGTGAGTGTGACTCGGGTTATGAATGAGTGAGCTGTATGTATCCTCCCTATGATGTGAAGCCTCACTGTCAGTCAAGCTCCTAGACAATGGCACCACTTGGTTGTGGCATGACGGAGTTGCCCTTTTACTTAGCGCAAAGCTCCAGCGATCTGCAGCAAGTGTTAGCAGTGTACTGGCCCCACCCATCAACGTGATTAGCTCTGTCAGTGTATTGAAGACCGGCAAATGCTAGGTTTTGTTGACAGATGACAGCCACACTCAGTTTATGATGCCTTTGGTACTTAGACAGCCGGCAGGTTATGAATTGATCACACAGACTGCCTGGGTACACACAGACAGGAGCACAGGCAGGAGACACTTGTGAGCTTGTCTGTGCACTCTCTATATATTATGCATGCTGTATTCATCGGCATATTATATAATAGTATGTGATAATATCCACGTGTATACACTCACACAAAATACACACAGATGCATGCACATCTTGCACACATGCACACACACATACATGGAGACACACACACACGCACACATGCACATGCACGCGTGCGCGCACACACACACACACATTGACGCAACTACACATACGTACACAAATACACATTTATGCACCCAGAGTGCAGTCCGCCCCCCTCACCCTCCTCACACACACACTTGTTTGCATGCATGCACTTACACTGTTGCAGTCACAGTCACACATACACTGATACACAGACACATGTCAGAAATCATCTCAGTGAATAGACGTTAAATTAATTACCAACTCTCTCTCTCTCTCTCTCTCTCTCTCTCTCTCTCTCCCTCACACACACACACACACACACACACACACACACACACACACACACAGTCCTTTCATTTCTCCATCTCTTTCCCTCTTTCATATGTAGTCCTTAGAACTATTCTGCCTCTCTCTTTCCCTCGTTCATACAAAGTCACGAAGAACTATCTGTGGATGCATTATCCCATCAGAGTCGTCTTCTATTCATGCACAAAGATTTCTCCACCCAGTTAATCACCTACCCGAACACATCAATGCAACCTTAACACAGAGACACTTAAAAAGTCACTCCCTTAACACACAGAACTTTACACTCACTTCTGCATGCACACACAAAGTTCCACACACATCAAAATCTGCACATGCATGCACATACATGTGTGTGCTCACACACACAGAGACACATACTCACACACACACACACACACATTTATACACATACCTGTTGACACATACGCACACACATGCACACACACACACCCGCACACGTGCGCGTGCACACACACATGTGCATACTCACACACACACACACACACACACACACACACACACACACACACACACACACACCCCTACCTCTACTTTCCTGTTTAGTTCAGTTCAGAAGCTGACAGAGCAACCACTTCAATGCTGTGCAGTACAGACATTGATTTTTCTCACACAGCTTACTGGAGGCTTCAGGAGGTTCTGTAGCTTTTCCTTTTGTTTCATTGTGTCCATTAAAGTGTGGCTTGAAATCCTGCTCTCGCCTTTTTTTAACACGTTGGACTGGAATTTAGTGCAAAATAAAAGTGAGAGTGAGAGTGTATCATTTAGATGAGATGATAAAGTAAGGTCAGTGTGTTGGAGTGTGCTGCTTTCAGGCATCTGCCAAGCAGACATGGTGTAGGGTAGATGATGTGTCCCAATGTAGGGTAGATGATGTGTCCCAATGTAGGGTAGATGATGTGTCCCAATGTGGGGTGGGTAGATGATGTGTCCTAATGTAGGGTAGATGATGTGTCCCAATTTAGGGTAGATGATGTGTCCCAATATAGGGTGGGTAGATGATCTGTCCTAATGTAGGGTAGATGATGTGTCCCAATGTAGGGTGGGTAGATGATGTGTCCTAATGTAGGGTAGATGATGTGTCCCAATGTAGGGTGGGTAGATGATGTGTTCCAATGTAGGGTGGGTAGATGATGAGTCCCAATGTAGGGTAGATGATGTGTCCCAATGTAGGGTGGGTAGATGATGTGTCCCAGTGTAGGGTAGATGATGTGTCCCAATGATGTGTCCCAATGTAGGGTAGATGATGTGTCCCAATGTAGGGTAGATGATGTGTCCCAATGTAGGGTAGATGATGTGTCCCAATGTAGGGTAGATGATGTGTCCCAATGTAGGGTAGATGATCTGTCCCAATGTAGGGTAGATGATGTGTCCCAATGTAGGGTAGATGATGTGTCCCAATGTAGGGTAGATGATGTGTCCTAATGTAGGGTAGATGATGTGTCCCAATGTAGGGTAGATGATGTGTCCTAATGTAGGGTAGATGATGTGTCCCAATGATGTGTCCCAATGTAGGGTAGATGATGTGTCCCAATGTAGGGTAGATGATGTGTCCCAATGATGTGTCCCAATGTAGGGTAGATGATGTGTCCCAATGTAGGGTAGATGATGTGTCCCAATGTAGGGTAGATGATCTGTCCCAATGTAGGGTAGATGATGTGTCCCAATGTAGGGTAGATGATCTGTCCCAATGTAGGGTAGATGATCTGTCCCAATGTAGGGTAGATGATGTGTCCCAATGCAGTGATGCCTCCATGAGAAACTGAAGAGTCAAACTGTTTGAGTGTTTCATTGGGGTTCATGATTATTTTTATGTGTTTTTTTTTCATAGTGGGTAAAAAAAAAGGGGGGGGGGGGGGTGGAGGGGGGGGGACTTTACAGCAATCAGAGAGAGCTGGGTCACAGTCACATTATTATTAATTTTTTTTAAAGAAAGAAGTCTCAACTGTTTCGTAGTGATTTTGATGCAGATGTTATCAAAAAGGTAACAACAAAAATATTTATAATTTATTATGTGTATTGGATACAATGTATTATAATACATAGATAAGTGAATGACCAGATATTTTTACCTTGAACTGTAACCAGTGGCTAAAGTCACTGTGATTTTAGATCAGACTCTCCAGACCATTGGAACAGCTTTAATGACTGAAATTCTACAAACACTAAGACTTGTGGAAGTTGCACTGCTAAGAGTAAGATCCCAGAAATATTGACTAACCCAGAGTGAGTTTTATTTTCAAAGTAAAGCTCAAAGGAGGCACATTTTTTTAAAGAGCAGATAAAAAAAATAATAATCTGGTTTGCCCACAAAGTCAGTGATCTTGCAGTTTGGCACTTGAGAATTTCCAGTTGTCAAATTATTTCGTTTACCTTGGCTGAAGGCCACAGAGTCAAAATCAGGAATTGTTTTCTCATAAAATTATGCTCATTACATGCATGCATTTTCAACCTGCTTGCTTTCACTCCCAAGTACTATTTAAAATGTGAGCTTTGTGTGAGAGTGCAGGCATGTGCAGGCTTTGTCACGTGTGTGCGTCTGTGTCTGTGTCTGTGTGTGCATGCGCACACCAGGGTGTGAAAATGTGAGCAAGAGAGAATTTAGTTTGGGTTGCTTGTTAACACCTTTTTATTTTCTCATGACCCAGCGCTTAGAAGTTAGATGGTTTATCTCAACATGCTTTTGTTTACTGAGACTGTGGGAAAAAGTTTGCATCCTTGCTTCAAATGTGTTGTTGGGTTTAGAGAAACATTAGATGGTTTATCTCAACATGCTTTTGTTTACTGAGACTGTGGGGAAGAGTTTGCATCCTTGCTTCAAATGTGTTGTTGGGTTTAGAGAAACAGTAGCTGTTGTTGCTGATCAAATGTGTTGTTGGGTTTAGAGAAACAGTAGCTGTTGAAGCTGATCAAATGTGTTGTTGGGTTTAGAGAAACAGTAGCTGTTGATGCTGATCAAATGTGTTGTTGGGTTTAGAGAAACAGTAGCTGTTGATGCTGATCAAATGTGTTGTTGGGTTTAGAGAAACAGTAGCTGTTGATGCTGATCAAATGTGTTGTTGGGTTCAGAGGAACAGTAGCTGTTGATGCTGATCTCTCATCCCATGACAGACAGGAAGGGGTGTGGTGGACATGGTGGGAATGTTGGACGGTTGGGGGAGGGGGTGATATTTTTTATGGGGCGTTTAGATACCCTATTGTTAAAATGCAGTTGGGGAGAGCTTTTCTCTGACTGAGTGATTGCAGATTCCAGTAGTGACAAAGAAATGAAGAAGTGTGATGGATCATCATTGGGAATGCTGCTGCACTGATCCACTAGGACAGGAAAATCAGTGCGGCAGAGTATCTGATGATACCTGCATTGAAGATTGTTCTTTGATTAACTTGTTACTTTAACCAAAACATTTAACAGGTGTAACATGATATTGATTGCTGGGTTGGGTTTGCTTTGTAATTGTATGGAAACTGGACACACCCTTTCTTCTTTCTTTCCTTCTTTCTTTTTTTTTCTTTTTTTTCCACCTTTTGTCTGTGTTCATGGTGTTCAGTGTAAGAGAACCTGTATTGAATTTTGGTAATCAGTGAGGTTCTTGAGAAGGTTCTGGCATTTTACGTAGACAAAATATGATTTTAGATTCTTCAGTGCCAACTGATTGCATAGTTTACTGAGTTTAGGTGTTTTAATACATGAAAGCTTGACTGTAACTGTACCTGATAGATTTTTATTTTCAGTATTCATTTAATTTTCTCTTCATTGGTACATGTTTTAAACAACTTTTATGATTAAGGCGTTTTTGCTTTCTTTGTTTTTCTGACATGTGTCTGTGTGTGTATGGTAATAAACTGTGTCCGTGTGTGTATGGTAATAACATATGTCTGTGTGTGTATGGTAATAACATATGTCTGTGTGTGTATGGTAATAACCTGTGTCCGTGTGTGTATGGTAATAACATGTGTCTGTGTGTGTATGGTAATAACATGTGTCTGTGTGTGTATGGTAATAACCTGTGTCCGTGTGTGTATGATAATAACATGTGTCCGTGTGTGGATGGTTATAACATGTGTCTGTGTGTGTATGGTAATAACATGTGTATGGTTATAACATATGTCTGTGTGTGTATGGTAATGTGTCTGTGTGTGTATGGTAATAACATGTGTCCGTGTGTGATTGGTAATAACATGTGTCTGTGTGTATGGTAATAACGTGTCCGTGTGTGCATGGTAATAATATATGTCTGTGTGTGCATGGTAATAACTTGTGTCCATGTGTGCATGGTAAAAACATGTGTCCATGTGTGCATGGTAATAACATGTGTCCATGTGTGCATGGTAATAACATGTGTCCATGTGTGCATGGTAATAACATGTGTCTGTGTGTGTATGGTAATAACATGTGTCCGTGTGTGCATGGTAATAACATGTGTATGGTAATAACATGTGTCCGTGTTGGAAAGGAAGTGAAGCCAGCACCTGGCTTGTTGCCCATGTGTCAGAAGAGATTAACGTGGATATAAACCATGAATATATGATATATAATGAAGAATTCAGCTGTTGAATAATGCATTATCAGCAGCAGACATGCTGGAATGGAAACCCAAGTGACATGCCTTGTAACACACACACACACACACACACACACACACACACACACACACACACACACACACACACACACACACACACACACACACACACACACACACCCTTTCTTCTACCTACATATACAGTATCTTTTTTCTTCTTCTTCTTTTTTTTCTTTCCATTCTTTATCTTCTTTTTTTCAGAGTGTAAATGGAGTGGGTGTGGCAGGGTAGAGTGTAAACTATGAAAAGGAAAAAAAGATTAAAAAGAAATCAGCCCAAAACTACACTACAGTAGCCTTATAAAGGCGGGAGCGTCATCTTCTTATGACTTGCTTTGTATTCATTTGTTAAATGAATTTTTAGTTAAATATAACTTTTATAAGTTTCAAAAGCGTCTTAGTGCAAACTAATAATGTATGTACCTAAATAACATGTCAGTGGGTGTGGCTTTCATAGTGAGAGTGTTTACGCAGGTATTTTCAAAGGGGCTTCCTCCCATTTCAAAGCCTCCCCTCTCCCCTCGTACCTTTATCCTCCTTATCCCCCACCTTCATGATATATTCTCATTTGTTTGCGCGAGTTTTGAATAAAAAAGTAGCTTCTGAGACGTATACTTCTCAGCCATAAAATGTCACCCTTGAGAATGATAGAATATAACTTTACAAGTAAATGTCAGTAAAAGGCTTATTTGTGTGTGTATGACTTTAAAAGAAAGAAAGAATGTATGTCTCCCTGAAGAGTAACGGCAGGAAAACGTTTCTTCTGACAGTATTCACCAAACAAGGAATTGGGGTTTATTGTTAAAAGAATGATATTAAGATAATGAAAAATAATAATAAAAAAAGAAAACAAACAAAAAAGACATGGGTGCTGGAGGGAGGGGGTGGGCATGTATTGAGAATTTATTCCTGCTGTTCAGTTTGTCTCTGTGCACACCTGTCCCATCTCTGTCTCTCTGCACACCTGTCCCATCTCTGTCTCTCTGCACACCTGTCCCATCTCTGTCTCTCTGCACACCTGTCCCATCTCTGTGTGAGAGAATTTATTGCTGTTCAGTTTGTCTCTCTGCACACCTGTCCCATCTCTGTGTGAGAATTTATTGCTGCTCTCTCTTCAGTTTGTCTCTCTGCGCACCTGTCCCATCTCTGTGTGAGAATTTATTGCTGTTCTTCAGTTTGTCTCTCTGCACACCTGTCCCATCTCTGTCTCTCTGCACACCTGTCCCATCTCTGTGTGAGAATTTATTGCTGTTCTTCAGTTTGTCTCTCTGCACACCTGTCCCATCTCTGTGTGAGAATTTATTGCTGTTCTTCAGTTTGTCTCTCTGCACACCTGTCCCATCTCTGTGTGAGAATTTATTGCAGTTCTTCAGTTTGTCTCTCTGCGCACCTGTCCCATCTCTGTCTCTCTGCACACCTGCCCCGTCTCTGTCTCTCTGCACACCTGTCCCATCTCTGTCTCTCTGCACACCTGTCCCATCTCTGTGTGTGAGAATTTATTGCTGTTCTTCAGTTTGTCTCTCTGCACACCTGTCCCATCTCTGTCTCTCTGCACACCTGTCCCATCTCTGTCTCACTGCACACCTGCCCCATCTCTGTGTCTCTGCACACCTGCCCCATCTCTGTCTCTCTGCACACTTGTCCCATCTCTGTCTCTCTGCACACCTGTCCCATCTCTGTGTCTCTGCACACCTGCCCCATCTCTGTGTCTCTGCACACCTGCCCCATCTCTGTCTCTCTGCACACCTGCCCCATCTCTGTGTCTCTGCACACCTGCCCCATCTCTGTCTCTCTGCACACCTGTCCCATCTCTCTGTGTGAGAATTTATTGCTGTTCTTCAGTTTGTCTCTCTGCACACCTGTCCCATCTCTGTCTCTCTGCACACCTGCCCCATCTCTGTGTCTCTGCACACCTGCCCCGTCTCTGTCTCTCTGCACACCTGTCCCATCTCTGTGTCTCTGCACACCTGTCCCATCTCTGTGTGTGAGAATTTATTGCTGTTCTTCAGTTTGTCTCTCTGCACACCTGTCCCATCTCTGTCTCTCTGCACACCTGTCCCATCTCTGTCTCACTGCACACCTGCCCCATCTCTGTGTCTCTGCACACCTGCCCCATCTCTGTCTCTCTGCACACTTGTCCCATCTCTGTCTCTCTGCACACCTGTCCCATCTCTGTGTCTCTGCACACCTGTCCCATCTCTGTCTCTCTGCACACCTGTCCCATCTCTGTGTCTCTGCACACCTGTCCCATCTCTGTGTCTCTGCACACCTGTCCCATCTCTGTGTCTCTGCACACCTGTCCCATCTCTGTCTCTCTGCACACCTGTACCATCTCTGTGTCTCTGCACACCTGTCCCATCTCTGTGTCTCTGCACACCTGTCCCATCTCTGTGTCTCTGCACACCTGCCCCATCTCTGTGTCTCTGCACACCTGCCCCATCTCTGTCTCTCTGCACACCTGTCCCATCTCTGTGTCTCTGCACACCTGTCCCATCTCTGTCTCTCTGCACACCTGTCCCATCTCTGTGTCTCTGCACACCTGTCCCATCTCTGTCTCTCTGCACACCTGTCCCATCTCTGTGTGTGAGAATTTATTGCTGTTCTTCAGTTTGTCTCTGTGCACACCTGTCCCATCTCTGTCTCTCTGCACACCTGTCCCATCTCTGTGTCTCTGCACACCTGTCCCATCTCTGTCTCTCTGCACACCTGTCCCATCTCTGTCTCTCTGCACACCTGTCCCATCTCTGTGTGAGAATTTATTGCTGTTCTTCAGTTTGTCTCTCTGCACACCTGTCCCATCTCTGTCTCTCTGCACACCTGTCCCATCTCTGTGTGAGAATTTATTGCTGTTCTTCAGTTTGTCTCTCTGCACACCTGCCCCATCTCTGTCTCTCTGCACACCTGCCCCATCTCTGTCTCTCTGCACACCTGCCCCATCTCTGTCTCTCTGCACACCTGTCCCATCTCTGTCTCACTGCACACCTGTCCCATCTCTGTGTGAGAATTTATTGCTGTCCCATCTCTGTGTCTCTGCACACCTGCCCCATCTCTGTGTGAGAATTTATTGCAGTTCTTCCGTTTGTCTCTCTGCACACCTGTCCCATCTCTGTGTGAGAATTTATTGCTGTTCTTCAGTTTGTCTCTCTGCACACCTGTCCCATCTCTGTGTGAGAATTTATTGCTGTTCTTCAGTTTGTCTCTCTGCACACCTGTCCCATCTCTGTCTCTCTGCACACCTGTCCCATCTCTGTCTCTGCACACCTGCCCCATCTCTGTGTCTCTGCACACCTGCCCCATCTCTGTCTCTCTGCACACCTGTCCCATCACTGTGTCTCTGCACACCTGCCCCATCTCTGTGTGAGAATTTATTGCTGTTCTTCAGTTTGTCTCTCTGCACACCTGTCCCATTTCTGTCTCTCTGCACACCTGCCCCATCTCTGTGTCTCTGCACACCTGTCCCATCTCTGTGTCTCTGCACACCTGTCCCATCACTGTGTCTCTGCGCACCTGTCCCATCTCTGTGTGAGAATTTATTGCTGTTCTTCAGTTTGTCTCTCTGCACACCTGTCCCATCTCTGTGTCTCTGTCCATCATGGTTTTATTGTATTCATCTTTTTGTCGGTGCTACTGTAGAACCTTCACATGAATCTATCTATACTGTGTGTGTGTGTGTGTGTGTGTGTGTGTGTGTGTGTGTATACATTATATATATATATATATATATATATATATGTGTGTGTGTGTGTGTGTGTGGTATGTATTCATGTAAAGTATTTGTCTACCAAATGTATCATCTTTGCTTGCAAAGGAGTTGTAAACAGCCTGTCAATCTCCCTTCCCACCTAGCTACCTTAATAAAGCTACCATTTTATGTTCATAGGTGTTGTCTCTCCTTGTCTTTATTTGTCAACCTGCCTGTCTGTCTCTGTTCCTGACGTACCAGTCTTTTTATCGGTTTTCTTTTATCCTACCTACCTGCCCACATACAAAGTGTATGACATTTACTAAACAAATCACCACCCACCCACCAACAGATTTCCCTATTCTACAGTACCCACCCACCCACCAACAGATTTCCCTATTCTACAGTACCCACCCACCAACAGATTTCCCTGTTCTACAGTACCCACCCACCAACAGATTTCCCTGTTCTACAGTACCCACCCACCAACAGATTTCCCTGTTCTACAGTACCCACCCACCCACCAACAGATTTCCCTGTTCTACAGTACCCACCCACCCACCAACAGATTTCCCTGTTCTACAGTACCCACCCACCCACCAACAGATTTCCCTATTCGACAGTACCCACCCACCAACAGATTTCCCTATTCGACAGTACCCACCCACCAACAGATTTCCCTGTTCTACAGTACCCACCCACCCACCAACAGATTTCCCTGTTCTACAGTACCCACCCACCCACCAACAGATTTCCCTATTCTACAGTACCCACCCACCAACAGATTTCCCTGTTCTACAGTACCCACCCACCCACCAACAGATTTCCCTATTCTACAGTACCCACCCACCCACCAACAGATTTCCCTGTTCTACAGTACCCACCCACCCACCAACAGATTTCCCTATTCGACAGTACCCACCCACCCACCAACAGATTTCCCTGTTCTACAGTACCCACCCACCCACCAACAGATTTCCCTGTTCTACAGTACCCACCCACCCACCAACAGATTTCCCTATTCTACAGTACCCACCCACCCACCAACAGATTTCCCTATTCTACAGTACCCACTCACCTGCCAACCCACCCAGCTGTTTACTTGCCACCCAACACTGCCAGCAGTGGCACTGCCCTCGGTGTTAATTAATGATTGATTGACACTGTCTCACTGGGCGCCACATCAAGGCTTCATCAGTTGCAGCAACTGTTCGATGGAAGCAAATTGAATTCAGAGGCGAGTGGTCCATGTTGGACGTCTCACTCTGAGGCTCCTGGGTTCAGATCCTGGTCACAGGGCCTGTAGAGGAGGGTGGAGATTTTGTCCTGATCTCCCAGGTCCACAGCTGTGCAGACCTGTTAGGACCTGAAGCCCCCTTTGTGTTGTTAGGACCTGAAGCCCTCTTTGTTGTTAGGACCTGAAGCCCCTCTTTGTGTTGTTAGGACCTGAAGCCCTTTTTGTGTTGTTACCTGAAGCCCTCTTTGTGTTGTTCGGACCTGAAGCCCTTTTTGTGTTATTAGAACTTGAAGCCCTCTTTGTGTTGTTAGGACCTGAAGCCCTCTTTGTGGTGTTAGGTGAAGCCCTCTTTGTGTTGTTACCTGAAGCCCCTCTTTGTGTTGTTAGGACCTGAAGCCCTCTTTGTGTTGTTAGGACCTGAAGCCCTCTTTGTGTTGTTAGGACCTGTGGGACCTGAAGCCCTCTTTGTGTTGTTAGGACCTGAAGCCCCACTTTGTGTTGTTAGGACCTGAAGCCCCTCTTTGTGTTGTTAGGACCTGAAGCCCTCTTTGTGTTGTTAGGACCTGAAGCCCCTCTTTGTGTTGTTAGGACCTGAAGCCCCTCTTTGTGTTGTTAGGACCTGAAGCCCTCTTTGTGTTGTTAGGACCTGAAGCCCTCTTTGTGTTGTTAGGACCTGAAGCCCTCTTGACCTGAAGCCCCTCTTTGTGTTGTTAGGACCTGAAGCCCTCTTTGTGGTGTTAGGACCTGAAGCCCTCTTTGTGGTGTTAGGACCTGAAGCCCTCTTTGTGTTGTTAGGACCTGAAGCCCTCTTGACCTGAAGCCCCTCTTTGTGTTGTTAGGACCTGAAGCCCTCTTGACCTGAAGCCCCTCTTTGTGTTGTTAGGACCTGAAGCCCTCTTTGTGTTGTTAGGACCTGAAGCCCTCTTTGTGTTGTTACTTGAAGCCCCTCTTTGTGTTGTTAGGACCTGAAGCCCCTCTTTGTGTTGTTAGGACCTGAAGCCCCTCTTTGTGTTGTTAGGACCTGAAGCCCCTCTTTGTGTTGTTAGGACCTGAAGCCCCTCTTTGTGTTGTTAGGACCTGAAGCCCTCTTGACCTGAAGCCCCTCTTTGTGTTGTTAGGACCTGAAGCCCTCTTTGTGGTGTTAGGACCTGAAGCCCTCTTTGTGGTGTTAGGACCTGAAGCCCTCTTGACCTGAAGCCCCTCTTTGTGTTGTTAGGACCTGAAGCCCTCTTGACCTGAAGCCCCTCTTTGTGTTGTTATGACCTGAAGCCCTCTTTGTGTTGTTAGGACCTGAAGCCCTCTTTGTGTTGTTACTTGAAGCCCCACTTTGTGTTGTTAGGACCTGAAGCCCCTCTTTGTGTTGTTAGGACCTGAAGCCTTCTTTGTGTTGTTAGGACCTGAAGCCCCCTCTTTGTGTTGTTAGGACCTGAAGCCCTCTTTGTGTTGTTAGGACCTGAAGCCCTCTTGACCTGAAGCCCTCTTTGTGGTGTTAGGACCTGAAGCCCTCTTTGTGTTGTTAGGACCTGAAGCCCTCTTGACCTGAAGCCCCTCTTTGTGTTGTTAGGACCTGAAGCCCTCTTGACCTGAAGCCCCTCTTTGTGTTGTTAGGACCTGAAGCCCTCTTTGTGTTGTTAGGACCTGAAGCCCTCTTTGTGTTGTTACTTGAAGCCCCTCTTTGTGGTGTTAGGACCTGAAGCCCTCTTTGTGTTGTTAGGACCTGAAGCCCTCTTTGTGTTGTTACTTGAAGCCCCTCTTTGTGGTGTTAGGACCTGAAGCCCTCTTTGTGTTGTTACTTGAAGCCCCTCTTTGTGGTGTTAGGACCTGAAGCCCTCTTTGTGTTGTCACTTGAAGCCCCTCTTTGTGTTGTTACTTGAAGCCCCTCTTTGTGGTGTTAGGACCTGAAGCCCTCTTTGTATTGTTAGGACCTGAAGCCCTCTTTGTGTTGTTACCTGAAGCCCTCTTTGTGTTGTCACTTGAAGCCCCTCTTTGTGTTGTCACTTGAAGCCCCTCTTTGTGTTGTTAGGACCTGAAGCCCTCTTTGTGTTGTTAGGACCTGAAGCCCTCTTTGTGGTGTTAGGACCTGAAGCCCTCTTTGTGTTGTCACTTGAAGCCCTCTTTGTGTTGTCACTTGAAGCCCCTCTTTGTGTTGTTAGGACCTGTTAGGACCTGAAGCCCTCTTTGTGTTGTTAGGACCTGAAGCCCTCTTTGTGTGTAAGAAATGTTTATGCAGTTTATCAAAATTTGAGTGCACACATTAAAGATCTAATCAAATCAAATCAAATCTAAAACACTTTATTAATCCACATGGAAATTAACTTGTGCAATCACAGGCTCGTTGTAAAAGCCAACACAAAATGATAATGCATACCATAAAAGACGTTAAAACTAGTTAAATAAGAACTCACAGTGTAGTTGACGATAGATAATGCATACCATAAAAGACATTAAAACTAGTCAAATAAGAACTCACAGTGTAGTTGACGATAGATAATGCATACCATAAAAGACATTAAAACTAGTCAAATAAGAACTCACAGTGTAGTTGACGATAGATAATGCATACCATAAAAGACATTAAAACTAGTCAAATAAGAACTCACAGTGTAGTTGACGATAGATAATGCATACCATAAAAGACATTAAAACTAGTCAAATAAGAACTCACAGTGAAGTTGACGATAGATAATGCATACCATAAAAGACGTTAAAACTAGTTAAATAAGAACTCACAGTGTAGTTGACGATAGATAATGCATACCATAAAAGACATTAAAACTAGTCAAATAAGAACTCACAGTGAAGTTGACGATAGATAATGCATACCATAAAAGACATTAAAACTAGTCAAATAAGAACTCACAGTGTAGTTGACGATAGATAATGCATACCATAAAAGACATTAAAACTAGTCAAATAAGAACTCACAGTGTAGTTGACGATAGATAATGCATACCATAAAAGACATTAAAACTAGTCAAATAACAACTCACAGTGTAGTTGACGATAGATAATGCATACCATAAAAGACGTTAAAACTAGTCAAATAAGAACTCACAGTGTAGTTGACGATAGATAATGCATACCATAAAAGACATTAAAACTAGTCAAATAAGAACTCACAGTGTAGTTGACGATAGACAAAAACTAAAGAAACTACACACACACATGCACGCACGTATGCACGCACCGCCCGCACGTGCACGCGTGCAGTTTGGTGATTCTAGTCAGCACCTGGTGGGTAATGCCTAATGGAAAGAAAAATATACACAGCATGCACATCCTCAAAAACAGTGTGTGGCTGCCTACATTTTAGTACATGGCAGGGTAAAACTGATTATGCATGTAGAAACCTACTTGTATACAAACAGCAGCTACCTTCTTCTTAGCCTAAGCTCTGTCTCGCTTGTTCATTCACATACACATAGATATCTCCCTTCCACAGTGCTGTCAGAAAATGTAAAAGTACACAATTGTAATAATAATAATAATAATATTCCTACTACTGCTACTTCTACTATTACTACTACTACTAATGATAATAGTTATAGTAAAATTGATAATGATAAAGTGATAGTAAGAATGATAATCATATAATGTTTACTTTTGGAAATAGAAGGAAAAAAAAATACACGTTTCGTTAAGGGTGGGGATTTTCAGACTGCTCCCCTCATAAGCCATTTTAGTTCAGAGAAAGTAAATTCCCAGTTAAGTAATTCCCCAGACACATTCCAAACCCCGGTCCCAAAGTCCATTCGGTTGTTGAGGAAGTTCTATTCAAAGCCACAGGCCACTTGGTTTTTCCCGGTAGGTCAACTGTGAAAATGTTCGTTTTTTTCTTGTTGTTGTTCTTTTGTCACTGTTTGTCACTGTTTGTCACTGTTTGTCATGTCACTGTTTGTCATGTCACTGTTTGTCACTGTTTGTCACTGTTTGTCATGTCACTGTTTGTCACTGTTTGTCATGTCACTATTTGTCACTGTTTGTCATGTCACTGTTTGTCACTGTTTGTCATGTCATTGTTTGTCACTGTTTGTCACTGTTTGTCACTGTTTGTCACTCGTTTTTTGTCTCTGTCATGTATTTCTTATGTGTTTTCTTTTTAAATATTATTTATTTCATTTGTGTTTATTCATGTTATGTTGGTCTTTCATAATCACTGAATCAGAGTTAATTTGCCAGTCATTATATTTCAGGAAGACTGAATTTAGTGGAAATGAAATCAGAATTAATCTAACTGAACATGTTTCAGGTAAAGGAACAGTGGCTCAATTTAGAAGTTAGAAGAAGAGATTTATCCAATCTCTGTCTCACCCTCTCACCCACCACCCACAATAAACCTATGTCCCACATGATAGTTTTTCCCCTCAGCCTTCATCACAGGCCAGTTCAGTGAGGGAACATGTTAAAAGAAAACAAAACAAAAAAGTGTCTTAATTTTTTTAACACCCACCACCCACAATTAAACCTCAGTCCCATTTTTTTTTTAAGCAAAACAAAAAAGTGTCTTAATTTTTTTAACACCCACCACCCACAATTAAACCTCAGTCCCATTTTTTTTTTCCAAGCCTTCATCGCGGGCCTGTTCATGGGTCATTACAAAACCAAACCAAACAGAAAAGTGTATATTTTTTAACATCCACCACCCACAAAAAACAAACAAAAAAAAACAACCCAGAAACCCAGTCCCATATAGCATGATGTTTTTTTTCCCCAGCCTTTATAGCAGGCCAGTTCAGCAAGGGCACAGGGTAAAAACAAAACAAAAAAGTGTCTAATTTTCTAACACCCACCACCCACAATAAAAACTCTGTCCAATGTGATATGGTTTTGTCCTCAGCATTTATCACAGGCCTGTTCATAGGTAAAAACAATACAAAACAAAACAAAAAAGTGTCTAATTTTCTAACACCCACCACCCACAATAAAAACTCAGTCCCATATAATATGATCAATATTTTTTCCCCCAGCCTTCATCGCAGGCCTGTTCAGCGAGAGAACATGTTAAAAATCAAAACAAAACAAAGAAGTGTCTATTTTTTTTAACACCCACCACCCACAATAAAAACTCTGTCCAATGTGATATGGTTTTGTCCTTTGCCTTTATCACAGGCCTGTTCATAGGTAAAAACAATACAAAACAAAACAAAAAAGTGTCTAATATTTGAACACCCACCGCCCAAAATACTGATAACTCAGTCCCTTATAACATGATGTTTTTTACCTCAGCCTTCATCGCGGGCCTCTTCAACGAGGACAAGGGCAAGGTGATTGTGCAACTGCTGCAGTTGCTGCCCTTGCTGCAGGCGGGCAACGAGATGGCCAAGGCGGAGTACCTGCGGCTGATCCCAGACGTGCTGTCACACACCATCGACCACGGGGTGAACATCGAGGAGAGCCGCCAGCTGCTGTCGTACTCCCTCATCCACCCCGCTATCACGCAGGAGGAGCGATCCAAGTTCCGCATGTGGCTGGGATACCTGGAGGAGCGATTCACCTACAACATCTCCCACCACACCACCACCCCCACACTGCCCCCCCACACCTCCACCTCCAGCAGCGGAGCTCATGACCCCCTCACTGCCAGCCACTCGGCGCCAGTCTCCGCCTCCCACTCCACAGAGGGTTTGAACAATCTGTACGGCTCAGCCGCTCCCAGTCCAAGTGTCTCCTCCGGGAACGGCTGGCACTGCCACGGAGGGCATGTCAACCACCCCTTTGGGCCGGACAGCGGTGGTGGGGCCGGGGGGATGGTGGGCAGCGGTGTTGGGGGGGACAGTGGGGCGGGTGGGGGTTCAAACACAGGGGGGCACCAGAGCCTGCGTGCAACCAACAGCCATGCGGGGGCCTTTGGCGTGGCTCCCCAGCACCACCTGAACGGGCATGTGGCCCTGCATGCCACCTCCTCCGCGCCCCCGCAGTTTGAGACCCTGGCGGGCGGGGGGTCTGTGGCAGGGCCTTCCTCCCAGTCACAAGGTGAGGTGGACACACTGCTGTCAGTGTTGTGGTGTTGTTTTGTAAGCTTTACAAAAAAACAACAGTATGATAATTATGATAATGATAGTACTACTTCATCTACTACAACTACTCTTATTACTACTTCTACTACTACTACTAATGATAATGATGATTATTATATTGGTATATTTCATCTTCACAGAGCGTTTTCAAACATCTGAAAGCGCTTTCCAATATCAGTCAGACACAAAGCACACACTCACACTCTCTCTCACACACACACACACACACACACAGAATATAATATAATCACGCACGCACGAACACACACACACACACACACAGACTTTTACATATTTTTTTTCTAATTCATTTGAAAAAAATGCAAACAACCAATCAAGCAAACAAACAAAAAGAGAAAGAAAGAAAGAATAAAGTGATGTCAGAAGTGGGCATAGTACAACATCAATAAGCAACTCTGATAACAGTACAACACAAGCACTGATATGGCGTATTTTATAATTACCTCACACTATAACCACATGAGAAACATGATATGGCGTATTTATAATTACCTCACACTATAACCACATGAGAAACATGATATGGCGTATTTATAATTACCTCACACTATAACCACATGAGAAACATGATATGGCGTATTTATAATTACCTCACACTATAACCACATGAGAAACATGCTGTGTGTCTTTTCTGTTTCAGACGACATTGGGTTTCAGTGTTGTGGTTCCATTCCAAAATTAATTTGTACACGTGATTGTTTGTGTTTTTTGCATTGTGTATCTGTTTTGAACTTTAAATGGTTCATTGTTTTGGAAAATAGAAGAGATTTGGAGAAAGCATTTCTGTATTACGTTTGTAGATCTATACTGCGTCTAAATTTATCCAAATGCCACATATTGAAATTCAGATAGTAAGCCCAGCTTCTACTTTTGAAGAGTTTATATGTGTAAGAAGTGGTTTCATTATTATTTTCTTTATAATATTCCTTCACAATATTATATATTATTTTGATATGCCTTGAATGTGTGAATGCATTCTGAGAATTTTAGGTTGTATTTGAAATTGAATACATAGTGTACTGTTATTAACCTCTGGAGACCCCAGTACGGGAATTTCCATCCCTTCCAGTGTGCAAAAAAGGGCTGCAGGATGAAAACATCCATCCACATCATTGTAGGAATTTTCCTGACATAAAATTATTAAATTCATGTGAAACTGTCAAAACAGGATAATGTGTTCATTTTCCTTTCAGAAAAGTATAGGTTATATAATTATACTTTCTTTCAGTAGTTTGCAAGCTAGAATTTTCTCTCTTTTTTTTTTCTTTTTTTTTTTCCAGTTATTAACCTTCGTGACCAAAAACCCCTTGCCTTGGCAAATAGTAGTCACTGAGGACAAAATACTTGGCACTGAAAGGGTTAACACAGTTGAATTCCAAGTTGTTTTTCATGGTTGATTCTTCTTTTCCTTGTCTCTTTATGATCCTCCCATCTCCATACTGCCCCCACCCACCCCCCAAAAAAGGGGGCGAAAGGGGAATATAACGTCTTTACCATTGAGACTTGAACTTGTACAGGCAGCGGCAGCCAGCAGCAGCAGCTCAACCGCCACACCCCACTGCGCCGCACAGCTTCGGTGGTCCCCCACAACAACAACATCAACAGCAACTGCAACAACAGCAACAACAACCCCCTCCCCTTGCGGGTTCAGAACCCAGAGAAAATTGTGACGGACTGGCTCCAGATGCACCCTGCCGTGCAGGGGACACCACTGATGGTCGGGGGGGAGGGTGGTGGTGGGGGCAAGGGAGGTCGCTCCTCCTCATCGCGCACGGCGGAGCACGCTCCCTTGTCACCACAGAGCAGCGTGACGTCCTCTGGAAGCGGAGGCAGCGAGTCGCACCAGGAGGAAGGCCCGCAGCCTGTCCGCGACAGCTTCGTGGAGGAGGGCAGTGGGATGAGAGGTGGGTGACAGTTATAACTTTTTTCTGGGATTAACTCTTTCACCACCAGGTTTCTGTGTGAAAAACTCTCCCCAGCGCCAAGTATTTTAGATAGGATGCTCTTAGTCAAGGGTTTCAGTTCACATCAAAACAACATAATGGACGTTCACTTCAAACTGGGGCATTGTTCTGTTGGCGGGAAACTGACTAGTTCAGTTCACATCAAAACAACATAATGGACGTTCACTTCAAACTGGGGCATTGTTCTGTTGGTGGGAAACTGACTGCAGTTGTCAAGCTTTGTCACAGTGTGCAAAATGGTCTTGTAAACACGACCCTTGATGTTGAATGAAGTCGTGTATGGCAGTGCACTGTCTTGTCATCTAAAGTCTATGGTGGTGAAAGAGTTAATGGGAGGGAGTTGGAAAGAGTATGCATGTTTCTTTTGCATCCTGCTGGCCCTGATTGCAAAAAGGAGAAGTGTGTGTGTGTGGGTAGAGGGGTTGGTGGGTGAAGGTATGGGAGGATTGGGTGTGTGGATGTGTCAGAAGATGTATGTCTGTGTTTGTGTTGGAAACAAGATGTGTGCGTGTGTGTGTGCGTGTGTGTGTGCGTGTGGAGGTGTGGGAAGATTGTACGTGTGTGTGTGTGTGTAGATGTTGGAAGTTCAGTTCAGTTCAGTTACTCAACGAGATGTCACTGTGTTTGGACAAATCCATATATGCTACACCACAACTGTGAAACAGATGCCTGACCAGCAGCGTATCCCAATGCGTTTCGTGAGGTGTTGAGGAAGAAATGAAAAAAATACAGAAAAAATGTGCATAAACAAATAAATGGGTACATCGTGAAATTAATGAATAAATAGATAAACAAATGATTAGATAAGTAAATTAAGAAATAGATAAATGGGTAACATAAAAAAAAGATGTGGGAATAAGGTGTGTGTGTGTGTGGGGGGGGGGGATATTGTATGTGTGTGTGGAGGTGTGGGAATGAGGTGGGTGTGTGTGTGTGGGGGGGGATATTGTATGTGTGTGTGTGTGGAGGTGTGGGAATGAGGTGGGTGTGTGTGTGGGGGGGGGATATTGTATGTGTGTGTGTGTGGAGGTGTGGGAATGAGGTGTGTGTGTGTGTGTGTGGATATTGTATGTGTGTGTGTGGAGGTGTGGGAATGAGGTGTGTGTGTGTGTGGGGGATATTGTAGGTGTGTGTGTGTGGAGGTGTGGGAATGAGGTGTGTGTGGGGGGGGATACTGTATGTGTGTGTGTGTGTGGAGGTGTGGGAATGAGGTGGGTGTGTGTGCGTGTGGGGGGATATTGTATGTGTGTGTGTGTGGAGGTGTGGGAATGAGGTGGGTGTGTGTGTGTGGGGGGGATATTGTATGTGTGTGTGTGGAGGTGTGGGAATGGGGTGTGTGTGTGGGGGCGGGGGGGGGGGGGGATATTGTATGTGTGTGTGTGTGGAGGTGTGGGAATGTGTTGGGTGTGTTGGGGGGGATATTGTATGTTTGTGGAGGTGTGGAATGAGGTGGGTGTGTGTGTGGGGGGGTGGATATTGTATGTGTGTGTGTGTGTGGAGGTGTGGGAAATAAGGTGGGTGTGTTGGGGGGGATATTGTATGTGTGTGTGTGTGGAGGTGTGGGAATGAGGTGGGTGTGTGTGTGTGGGGGGGGGGGGGGATATTGTATGTGTGTGTGTGTGGAGGTGTGGGAATGAGGTGGGTGTGTTGGGGGGGATATTGTATGTGTGTGTGTGTGGAGGTGTGGGAATGAGGTATGTGTGTGGGGGGGGAGGGATATTGTATGTGTGTGTGTGTGGAGGTGTGGGAATGAGGTGGGTGTGTGTGTGTGGGGGGGATATTGTATATGTGTGTGTGTGGAGGTGTGGGAATGAGGTGTGTGTGTGTGGGGGGGGGATATTGTGTGTGTGGAGGTGTGGGAATGAGGTGTGTGTGTGTTGGGGGGGATATTGTATGTCTGTGTGTGTGTGGAGGTGTGGGAATGAGGTGGGTGTGTTGGGGGGGATATTGTATGTGTGTGTGTGTGGAGGTGTGGGAATGAGGTGGGTGTGTGTTGGAGGGGATATTGTATGTGTGTGTGGAGGTGTGGGAATGAGGTGGGTGTGTTGGGGGGATATTGTATGTGTGTGTGTGGAGGTGTGGGAATGAGGTGTGTGTGTGGGGGGGTGGAGGGATATTGTATGTGTGAGTGTGTGGAGGTTTGGGAATGAGGTGGGTGTGTGTGTGTGGGGGGGGGGATATTGTATGTGTGTGGAGGTGTGGGAATGAGGTGGGTGTGTGTGTGGGGGGGGATGGATATTGTATGTGTGTGTGTGTGGAGGTGTGGGAATGAGGTGTGTGTGTGTGTGTGGGGGGGGATATTGTATGTGTGTGTGTGTGGAGGTGTGGGAATGAGGTGGGTGTGTGTGTGTGGGGGATATTGTATGTGTGTGTGGAGGTGTGGGAATGAGGTGTGTGTGTGGGGGGGGGGGATATTGTATGTGTGTGTGGAGGTGTGGGAATGAGGTGTGTGTGGGGGGGGGGGGATATTGTATGTGTGTGTGTGCGGAGGTGTGGGAAGATTGTATATGTGTGTGGGGGTGGGGGCTGGAAGTGGGTGTGTGTGTGGGGGTGGGGGGGGGTGGGTGTATATGTGTTGGCTGGAGAATGTCAGTGATGTGTTGCACTGTCAGTGCCATCAGCATCTGACGTCAGTCATCAGTGTTGCCAGCAGTATGTGCATACATGTATAGATATGTACTAAATATGTTTGTACACGGCTAGAAAATCCCAGATAACTTTTAGTTGACCTGGGGACAGAAGATGAAAAAAACCCAGAACCTTGTCCCCTTCAGTTCCTACATACCCTCCCAAACTGTACCGGTTCATGAAAACAACCACTAGCAGAGCAATAACAAGTCAGCAAACATGATTCACTGCATAATGGTAATCAGTACATTTCTGTTTCACGGGAAACGAGGATGCAGTTATTTCACAGGAAGAGAGGATGTAATCGTTCTGTCTCCAAAAGTAGAAGAAATAAACCCTTCCACGAATAATTTCGAGTCATGTATATGATATCGTTTCCTCGTTGACGCGTTTCATTCATTGGACATGCATTGTGACAGGGAAGTGTGACATTGTGACAGGGGAGTGTGACATTGTGACAGGGGACATTGTGACAGGGGAGTGTGACATTGTGACAGGGGAGTGTGACAGTGTGACGGGGAAGTGTGACATTGTGACAGGGGAGTGTGACAGTGTGACGGGGGAGTGTGACAGTGTGACAGGGGAGTGTGACATTGTGACGGAGTGTGACAGTGTGACAGGGGAGTGTGACATTGTGACAGGGGACATTGTGACAGGGGAGTGTGACATTGTGACAGGGGAGTGTGACATTGTGACAGGGGAGTGTGACATTGTGACAGGGGAGTGTGACATTGTGACAGGGGAGTGTGACAGGGTAGTGTGACAGGGGAGTGTGAAATTGTGACGGAGTGTGACAGTGTGACAGGGGAGTGTGAAAGTGTGACGGGGAAGTGTGACATTGTGACAGGGGAGTGTGATAGGCCTGCACTGAAGTTGGCTGATCATTCACCCACCAACCCCCCCCCCCCACCCCTGCACACACATACACACACACACACACACACACACACAAGCACATGCACATGCACGCACACGCACACCCACCAACACACACACACACACACCAACACACACACACACACACACACCCACACCAACACACACACACACACACACACCTCTTCCCCCTCCCTCTCTGTTATTCTTCTAATGATGATAATCTTACGTTGATTGCCTT
This sequence comes from Babylonia areolata, assembly GCF_041734735.1. NCBI lineage: Eukaryota > Metazoa > Mollusca > Gastropoda > Neogastropoda > Buccinidae > Babylonia > Babylonia areolata. Next base: position 1,183,056 of record NC_134896.1, on the reverse strand, counting down.
ATGTTTTCACGAATGTGTGCATACACATGTTTTTTGTAATGATGTATATATATATATATATATTTCTTGATATTAACAGGCATTATAAATCTTATGTAATGTCTGAGTCATGTGTCTGTCTCTCTAGCTCTGTGTCTCTGTCTTTCTTTATATATCTCTCTCAAACTCTTTTTTTGCTCCTACAACTATTTAAATGGCTTTATTTCTGATACTTTTTTTTTTTTTGTAACATGTGCAATCTCATTTTAGTGGGTTGTTTTGGTTGTTTTTTGTTGTTTTGTTTTTTTGGTTTTTGTTTTTTTTGCTTAATCATTATCTTGACGTATTAATTTACATGTCGATTACTCTTTCTCTCTCTCACTCTGTCTGTCCCATAATATCTCTCCTCTTTTTCTCTTCGGTGTAGGGTTGTAAATGTCACATTAGCATTCATGTATCCATGACTATAACGTGCATGCTGTTTTGATAATGATTCCCCCTTTGTTTGGTGTCAGTGTTTCCCCTTTGACGGCTGGATAAAAAATTAAAAAAAGCATTGTCTTGCTTACTCTGTTACCCTCAGTAAATAGAATTTATTCAATTTGGTTTGGTTCCTTTGACACAGTGAAACATTGGTTGCCCAGTGAACAGGTGGATAGAGCATTATTAATTTCCACTTGTACGCCACACGGTACATGTACAAAACAAATCATTGCCCCAAGTTGCTGTGTCACTGTTGAGAGAAAGAGAAACCTTGGAAAGAAACAACAACAACAACTGAATGCTTGAACAGAACAAAATGCGGTGGCATGTTTTGATCTTCCTGGTCGGCAGTTACTGAGAAGCCTTGACGCAAGAAGAGAAGGATGAACTTTGCTTGCACGGTGACAACTGTTATGACTGTGTTTTGCAGTTAGCCAGGGGAGGGGGGGGGGGGGGAGGAGTGGCTCTGTGTGTGTGTGTGGAGGCTTTCGCCAGCTGACACATAATGTTATGCGACCCCATTAACTCCCCCTTTCCCATGCTCCCCTCCTCTTCTTCCTCTTCCTTTTCCCTCCTCCTCCCTCCTCCTCTGCCGTTGTACATCCCAACTTTTGACCTTTCAGGTTGGGCTGGTTTATTGTTGTTGTTGTCGCTGCAGCTCGGGGCTTTCAAGGCTGACATGGCTCTTTTTTTCTTTTTTTTTTTTTGTCTGTTGCGCTTTTAATGATTTCCTTTTTCTTTTCTTTTCTTTTTTTTTAATAATGTTTTCTGCTGTGTTATTCGTTTTTTTGTTTTTTGGGGGTGGGGGGTGTTTTCAGGGTTTTTTTTCCCCTTTAAAGTATTGTGTTCACATCATTAACATCGTTTGCTGCTTCTTTTGTGTGTGTGTGTGTGTGTGTGTGTGTGTTTTCTGAGGGAAATGTGCAGTATATGTTTCTATGTTTCATGAAATCCTGTTGTTTTTACACCACATGAATGTTTCATGAAGGGGAGGGAGGCAGAGAGAGAGAAACAGAGAGGGGATAACATTTACAGGAGAGACAAACACAAGGTTCTATATTAGTTGGGGTCATAGAATAAGCAGAAAGACAAGGTTCTATATTAGTTGGGGTCATAGAATAAGCAGACACATGCTTTTTCATGTATGTTAACCATGAGAGATAGTGGAAGATAAAAATATATTGAGCTTGAAGTGTTTTTTGCCAATTGCAGCTCATTCCAAAGGAAAAAAAATAACAACAGATATTGTGGACATCTGAAAGGTATAAAACATCATAGTTTTAACCAGTCACAAGTGAACAAGTCAGAAATGTTGACAAACAGTTACCATTACTTACATGTTGTTCACAATTCAATACAATACAATACAGTACATGCCTCGTGATTCCATTTCCTCATGATCTGTTGCCTTCTGTCTGATGTCAGACATCAACCCACCAGTCCCCTTCACAGGAAGCCATTGCCGCTTTTGAAAAATACATTGTCAGTTTTCAAACGCCAAGTGACTGGTGACAACATAAGAGAGAATCTATTTTAAACTGCCACATGATTGGTTACAGCATATCATAGTGTCATGTGTAATGCAAGGTGATTGGTTACAGCATATCATAGTGTCATCTGTGTAATGCAAGGTGATTGGTTACAGCATACCATAGTGTCATCTGTGTAATGCAAGGTGATTGGTTACAACATACCATAGTGTCATCTGTGTAATGCAAGGTGATTGGTTACAGCATACCATAGTGTCATCTGTGTAATGCAAGGTGATTGGTTACAGCATACCATAGTGTCATCTGTGTAATGCAAGGTGATTGGTTACAGCATATCATAGTGTCATGTGTAATGCAAGGTGATTGGTTACAACATACCATAGTGTCATCTGTGTAATGCAAGGTGATTGGTTACAGCATATCATAGTGTCATCTGTAATGCAAGGTGATTGGTTACAACATACCATAGTGTCATCTGTGTAATGCAAGGTGATTGGTTACAGCATACCATAGTGTCATGTGTAATGCAAGGTGATTGGTTACAGCATACCATAGTGTCATCTGTGTAATGCAAGGTGATTGGTTACAGCATACCATAGTGTCATCTGTGTAATGCAAGGTGATTGGTTACAGCATACCATAGTGTCATCTATTTTTAAATGCTAGGTGATTGGTTACAGCATAGAATATTGTCATCTATTTTTGAATGCCTGATGATTGGTTACAGCATAGAATATTGTCATCTATTTTTGAATGCCTGATGATTGGTTACAGCATAAGATAGTGTTGTCTGTCCAATTTTGTAAATGCCAGGTGATTGTTTATGGCATGAAATAATGTCATCTGTCTATTTTTGAATGCCAGGTGATTGGTTACTGCATAAAATTGTGTCACTTATTTTGAATGTATGCCAGGTGATTGGTTACAGCATGAAATAGGGTCATCTGTTTTTAAACACCGTGTGACTGCTTCATCAAAATATAGTATCATCTTTGCCATAGCTCAGATGGCAGATCACATAGAACTGGGCAGATGAGTATCAATAAAGCCCATAGGCCTTTTGTCAGCAAACATGTCAATAGTTTTTTTTCTGTTCAAGATGATTTAAGTGTACTTGTATCTTATATTTATTTATTTCTTGTTATCCAGTTCATTAGATATCATCACTGTTGAATAACAACAACAATACTCATGGCACTTCTAATGAACAGATTTAGGATCACCAACATGACCATAATCCTATTTATTCAGTTATCATCTGTTCTCTTATCAAAACTTCTGTACAGATTTGTTCAGTTCCTTGTTTGGTGGGGTCAGGTAACAATCCTTTGTTCCTTTATTTCAGAAATACGATTTTATTGATAATTATTGAAAGCTTTCTCCTCATAATAATATAAATCTGTGAATTATTTTTATTTGTCATAAATTATATCAGTCTGTTCTTTAACTTGTTGTAATTATTAGAATGTATTTACTAATTATAGTTATATGCATCAGTTAACTGTATGGACTAGCCATGATTATTTAAATAGATTCTTTGTTATGTTCAGCAAGAGTCACAATTTCTTCTCATACAGTTGTCACTCAGCTCTGTTTACTTGTTATGATTATTTAAAGCTATCATTTGTTCAGCAAGAGTCACAATATCCTATTCCCTCTTGTTCATTTACACACACACACACACATACACACACACACACACACACATATATATATATATATATATATATATATATATATATATATATATATATATATATATATATAAACACACACACACACACACACACACACACATATATATATATATATATATATATATACATACGTTCATTAATTCATTTCCTGCCCCCACACTCTCAGTCTTTCTTCCTCAATGTGGGAAAAGAAAACCGCAGGTGATGCATGCACACACATGCACACAGTCACATACACACACACATGCACACACAAACACAGTCACACACACACACACACACACACACACACAGAGTCACACGTACACACACACAGTCACAAACACACACACACACACACACACACACACACACACACACACACACACCTACCTGTAACAAAACTCTACCTGCATTATTGGCTATGCACACACAGACACACAGTCACATACACACACACACATGCACACACAGACACACAGTCACATACACACACACACACACACAAACACACAGTCACATACACACACACATGCACACACAGACACACAGTCACATACACACACACATGCACACACAGACACACAGTCACATACACACACACATGCACACACAGACACACAGTCACATACACACACATGCACACACAGACACACACACACATGCACACACAAACACACAGTCACATACACACACACATGCACACACAGACACACAGTCACATACACACACACATGCACACACAGACACACAGTCACATACATGCACACACAAACACAGTCACATACACACACACATGCACACACAAACACAGTCACATACACACACACATGCACACACAAACACACAGTCACATACACACACACACATGCACACACAGACACACAGTCACATACACACACACACACAAACACACAAACACACAGTCACATACACACACACAGATGCACACAAAGTCACATACACACACACATGCACACACAAACACACAGTCACATACACACACACAGATGCACACAAAGTCACATACACACACACATGCACACACAAACACACAGTCACATACACACACACATGCACACACAAACATAGTCACATACACACACACACACACACACACACACACACACACACACACACACACACACACACACACACACACACACACACACACACACACACACACACACACACACACACACACACACCTGTAACAAAACTCTACCTGCGTTATTGGCTATGCTCCTCTCTCGTCGTCAGCTCTCGTTATTGATCCGTGAGTCATTTTCTGCTCCCGTTTCACAAAATGACAGTGCCTGTCAGAGAAGAGTGCTGGGCATCTTTTCTTTTCAGATAAAAAGAAAAGAAAAGAGAGAGAGAGAAAAGAAAAGAAGAAGAAGTGTTGTTGCAGTCATACCCAATTACCGCTGTGCTGCTGTCGCTTGCCTTGTTGTGTTTTTGCAGCGTCATTCATTCAGCTTCACTTTGGGTGTCTTGAGAAGAGCAGGCAGTTTCATGGTATTTGTTGTTGTTGTTTTCTTTTTGTCCTTCTTTGGCTAGCGCTAGCTATAGGTCTCTCTGTTGTTTGTGTGTGCACTGCCGTCTTCTTGAGGTCTAGTACATACACAGCCTTATTTGTTGGTTTTCTTCTTTTTTTGACTGTCAGCTTATCTTGTTTGCCTCATGTCTGTGTTTGTTTTCTTCTTTTTTTGACTGTCAGCTTATCTTGTTTGCCTCATGTCTGTGTTTCTTTTCTGTCTGTCTGTCTGTCTCTCTTTTTCTTTAACATGCGCAGTCTTTTGCTCTCTCTTTTTCCCAGTATCACAAACACACACACACACACACACACTGTCTCAATCTCTATATCTCTCTTTCTCTCTTCCTCTCTCTCTCCCACCATCTCTCTCTCTCCCATTCTCTCGCTTTCT
>NC_134896.1:1172500-1175000 GCF_041734735.1 Babylonia areolata | reverse complement strand
TTGATTCATTGATGGAGGTGTTTGCCTGTTTTGTTTGCTGTTTGGACTTGGTTCATTGATGGAGGTGTTTGCCTGTTTTGTTTGCTGTTTGGACTTGATTCATTGATGGAGGTGTTTGCCTGTTTTGTTTGCTGTTTGGACTTGATTCATTGATGGAGGTGTTTGCCTGTTTTGTTTGCTGTTTGGACTTGATTCATTGATGGAGGTGTTTGCCTGTTTTGTTTGCTGTTTGGACTTGATTCATTGATGGAGGTGTTTGCCTGTTTTGTTTGCTGTTTGGACTTGATTCATTGATGGAGGTGTTTGCCTGTTTTGTTTGCTGTTTGGACTTGATTCATTGATGGAGGTGTTTGCCTGTTTTGTTTGCTGTTTGGACTTGATTCATTGATGGAGGTGTTTGCCTGTTTTGTTTGCTGTTTGGACTTGATTCATTGATGGAGGTGTTCAGGCAGTCATTGATTGATTTATTCATTTATTTGATAGTCTTTTTTTTCTTCTTTTTCTTTTTTTTAACTGGATTAATTTTTTACATCGGTTTGGAGATTTGTTGTTTTGTTGTTTATTTATATATTTTTTGTTTGTTTGTTTGTTTTTATTTTTGGGTTGTTGATCTTCTTTCCATTGTTTCTCTCTGTCTTTCTTTGACAGTTTCTTTCTTTTTTTGGCGAGGGGGGGGGGGGGGGGGGTATGGGGATTCTTTCTTCTTTCATTTTCTTTCTTTCTTTCTTAATAATACCACCATATTAGTCCCTACGTGGTATGAAGGTGTGAGGAAGTAAAAACAGATTTCTAAGTGACATTGTTTAGTAAGTCAGTCACAGTGTGTGTGTCGTATCTGAAAGCATGCAGTTCCCTGTCATACTGTGTGTGATGTGTAGAACTGTTGACAGTGCAACAAGCTGATACAGACTTTAAAACATGTTCCACCCAATAACACTTTCTTTCTTTTTTTCACTTTGCATGGATAAAAACACATCTGCTCATAATAAGGGATACATTTTTTTTTTTTTAACTCGAAATGTAATGATAATGAAAAGAAATGATAATAATGATGATGATAATAATAATAATGATAATAGATACCACGACTTCTACTGCTACTACTAATGTGGTGGCTCTGAGTGCATTTGATTTTACCATGTGGTTTGTAAAATGTTAGATCATGTCTTGCTTATTTTGACAAGTGTGGCATGGATCTTGCTTACTCAACAGTTACACTCGACACAGATTTTGCAGTGATGCGTATACATACATGTAAAGATGAGGTGGGGTGGGGGGGGGGGGGGGGTAGAAAAACGATGATAATGATGACAGCTTATGGGTCCATTCATCTGTGATGGTTTGACAGGAGGGGCGGATATGAGAGAACAAAGGGAAAGGTGGGGCAACGCCCGCTGGTCGGCCAACCATGGCACGATCACGGCAGCATCTGTTGGCTGTGTGCACGCACAGTTTGAATTTTGGGTCACCGCACAAGCTGTGTGTGCTCTCTTGCTCATGCGGATGATGTGAATATTATGGGACATCAACAAGTTGGGAGGAGGGGGCAGGGGTCTGTATTTTATGTGTTCTTGAAATTTTACTTCTTTTTCTTTTTCCCTCAAGGCCTGACTTAGCGCATTAGGTTACTCTGCTGGTCAGGCATCCACTTAGCGGGTGTGGGGGAGTGTATATATGGATTTGACCCCATCACCTTCATTAAAGAGAATCATTGTCATTACCGTTATCTGTGATGATAAATGTATGAGTGTCATCAGTCAACATATTGCCAGCCTGATTCACAATACCAGGCCCCACACTGTCTCCTGTCTCTTTTGTGACAGATAAATTAATGATCAGTAATTGACACACACATGTTACCCATCCTTTGATCAATTATATGATTATTATTGCTATGCTCTGGCTGTTCTTCATTGTGTTTTAGTTGGTTGGATGATGTTTGTTTGTTTTTTTTGTAGTTGATGTTCAGTGTATGCTACTGACTGTATTTGTCTATCTCTATACCAGTCTGTCATTGAGCTAGTCTGTCATGATACCATTCTGTCACTTTACCTGTATGTTATACCACCCTGTCACTGTACCTGTCTATCTGTACTTATCTGTCACTATACCTGTCTGTCACTGCTGCCTGTCACTGTACCTGTCACTGTACCTGTCTATCTGTACTTATCTGTCACTATACCTGTCTGTCACTGCTGTCTGTCACTGTACCTGTCACTGAACCTGTCACTGAACCTGTCACTGAGCCTGTCTGTCACAGTACCTGTCACTGAACCTGTCTGTCACTGTACCTGTCACTGTACCTGTCTGTCACTGTACCTGTCACTGTACCTGTCTCACTATACCTGTCACTGTACCTGTCTGTCACTATACCTGTCACTGTACCTGTCACTGAACCTGTCTGTCACTGTACCTGTCTGTCACTGTACCTGTCACTGTACCTGTCACTGAACCTGTCTGTCACTGTACCTGCCACTGTACCTGTCACTGAACCTGTCTG
>NC_134896.1:1160000-1162500 GCF_041734735.1 Babylonia areolata | reverse complement strand
CATGGACAGGTTGAGAGAGAGAGAGAGGTGAGACATGGACAGGTTGAGAGAGGTGAGACATGGACAGGTTGAGAGAGAGAGAGAGAGGTGAGACATGGACAGGTTGAGAGAGAGAGAGAGGTGAGACATGGACAGTTTGAGAGAGAGAGAGAGGTGAGACATGGACAGGTTGAGAGAGAGAGAGAGGTGAGACATGGACAGGTTGAGAGAGAGAGAGAGGTGAGACATGGACAGGTTGAGACAGGTGATACACAGAGAGAGAGAGGTGAGACATGGACAGGTTGAGACAGGTGAGACACAGAGAGAGGATGAGAGAGGGCGAGACAGAGAGACAGAGCTAGGGTGAGACATGGACAGGTTGAGACAGGTGAGACAGAGAGACAGAGCTAGGGTGAGACATGGACAGGTTGAGACAAGTGAGACAGAGAGACAGAGCTAGGGTGAGACACAGAGAGAGGATGAGACAGGCGAGACAGAGGTTGGGGGCTGAGACAGAGAGAGGGAGATAAGCAGACAAGCCACACAAAGGGAGAGACAGAGACACCGAGAGAGGGGCGGAGGGGGAGTGTGTGTGTGTGTGGGGGGGGGGGGGTACATTGAGACAAGGGGATCCACTGTCAGTGCAAACACAATACAGTTATTCACCGCAGGAGGTGGAGAGGAGACGTTTATTTTCATCACACTGCTTGCTGCGTGTGTGTGTGTGTTTGTGTGTGTGTGTTTGTTTGTTTGTATGTATATGTGTGTGTACGTGCGCATGTGTTTGTGTGCCTGCGTCTGCGCGCGCGCGCGCGTTTGTGTGTGTTTGTGTGTGTGTGCGTGCGTGCGTGCTAACTTACCCTGCAGTCACGACCCCTAACACCGAGGTGTCAGAACTATCAGCTGATGGTGGTATTGTGTGTGTGTGTGTGGTGTGTGTGTGTGTGTGTGTGTGTGTTCCAATATTCCTTGTGACTCCAGTACTCTTGGTAATAAAAACATATTCTATTCTAAGTGTGTAAGTGTGCGCGCGCGCTCGTTTGCTTGTGTGTGTGTGTGTGTGTTGAGTGCATACGTATGCATGTGCATGTGTGCGCGTGCGCATGTTTGTGTTGACGCGAAAGGGCAGCAGTATAATTGCCAGCACATCATCGTATCACATCGTTGTTTATTGCGTATCCTATTTATCATGTATTACGGATGTGCCTACGTGCGATGAGAAATCCAGAAAGGGGGGGGGGGGGGCGGGGGGTGGCAGGGGGGAGGAGGAGAGCTGTAGATAGAGAGGGGAGAGAGAGGATAACAACGGAAGACAAGAGATCGGGGCGGGAGGGCTGGGGGGGGGGGGGGGGGGTGGCAGGGGGGAGGAGGAGAGCTGTAGATAGAGAGAGGAGAGAGAGGATAACAACGGAAGACAAGAGAGATCGGGGCGGGAGGGCTGGGGGTCGGGGGGGGGGGGCAGGGGGGAGGAGGAGAGCTGTAGATAGAGAGAGGAGAGAGAGGATAACAACGGAAGACAAGAGATCGGGGCGGGAGGGCTGGGGGTCGGGGGGGGGGGGGGGGGGAGGAGGAGAGCTGTAGATAGAGGAGAGAGAGGATAACAACGGAAGACAAGAGAGATCGGGGCGGGAGGGCTGGGGGTCGGGGGGGGGGGGGGGGCAGGGGGGAGGAGGAGAGCTGTAGATAGAGAGAGGAGAGAGAGGATAACAACGGAAGACAAGAGATCGGGGCGGGAGGGCTGGGGGTCGGGGGGGGGGGGGGGCAGGGGGGAGGAGGAGAGCTGTAGATAGAGAGAGGAGAGAGAGGATAACAACGGAAGACAAGAGATCGGGGCGGGAGGGCTGGGGGTCGGGGGGGGGGGGGGGCAGGGGGGAGGAGGAGAGCTGTAGATAGAGAGAGGAGAGAGAGGGTAACAACGGAAGACAAGAGATCGGGGCGGGAGGGCTGGGGGTCGGGGGGGGGGGGAGGAGGAGAGCTGTAGATAGAGAGAGGAGAGAGAGGATAACAACGGAAGACAAGAGATCGGGGCGGGGGGGCTGGGGGGGGGGGGGCAGGGGGGAGGAGGAGAGCTGTAGATAGAGAGAGGAGAGAGAGGATAACAACGGAAGACAAGAGATCGGGGCGGGGGGGCTGGGGGGGGGGGAGTTAGTGCAAGGGTGAAATACGTACACACACACACACACACACACACACACACACACACACACAGTGCAGACCCGTAATTAAAGGTAGAAAAGAAGAGAGGTGACTGACGGAGAGAGACGTGACTTGCCCACTGACCAGCTGACAACATGACGTGACTTGCCCACTGACCAGCTGACAACATGACGTGACTTGCCCACTGACCAGCTGACAACATGACGTGACTTGCCCACTGACCAGCTGACAACATGACGTGACTTGCCCACTGACCAGCTGACAACATGACGTGACTTGCCCACTGACCAGCTGACAACATGACGTGACTTGCCCACTGACCAGCTGACAACATGACGTGACTTGCCCACTGACCAGCTGACAA
>NC_134896.1:1147500-1152500 GCF_041734735.1 Babylonia areolata | reverse complement strand
CCCCAAGTTGACCACCACCCCCCAAGTTGACCGCCACTCTGCCTAACGTTCCCCCAAGTTGACCACCACTGTGCCTAACGTTCCCCCAAGTTGACCACCACTCTGCCTAACGTTCCCCAAGTTGACCACCACCCCCCAAGTTGACCACCACTCTGCCTAACGTTCCCCCAAGTTGACCACCACCCCCCAAGTTGACCACCACCCCCCAAGTTGACCACCACTCTGCCTAACGTTCCCCCAAGTTGACCACCACTCTGCCTCCGGACCTTATGCTTGGAACAAGCTCCCAGTGGTTTTTTGTGTGTTTTTTTGTTGTTGTTTATTTAAGATTAGATATGACACAACTTTGTTGTCAGTTTACATAAATGTCTCTTTTGGCTCGAGTATGTTATTGTGAAATTTAACATGTATATAAAGTGCAGTCACTTTTAGAATGTGACCATTAAAATTTTCATCACAGTAACTTGATAAAGTATATACTGTGTATATATAAACAAAACAAAAAAAAATCATCATAAATATTCTCATTATCAAGTTCAGCACAAATCAGCAATTACACATTACACAACTAAAGAAATAAAATGAATGAAAGTTATGTACCAGGTTGTTTTGTTGTTGTTGTTTGTTTGTTTTTTGTTGTTGTTTTTTTTAAGAATTACAGTCTAGGTCAGTAGCTGCTGAACAAAAACAAGACCCATGTTGTAATTTTTTTTTTTTAAGTTTTTTTTTTTCTCTCACTGTGCTATACTCAAAATGACAACAAAAAAAAGAAATGAAGTTTCTTTTTGGGAGTATTTAAAGAAAAAATTATTTGAAGTACATTGCTTCATTCTTAAGAATGATTTTACTGAATTATTTGAAATATGTTACAAAGTTTCTTTTAACTCACTCAGTACAGCCAGTCCTCTCTTCTCCTCTACACAGACTCCTCGGATGTCCAGTGGGTGTCTCAATGACCCAACCTTTAGCTTCCGTCATCAGAATTGTAGTATTCTTTGTCAACATTCACGTCTTCAGTATAAGAGCCTTCCGCTTGCAATATTTTGATGATGGTAATTGGGGTGAAACGCTGTTCACGTCGTCTCTTTTGCCGTTCGTATGGAGAGAGTTAGAGAATAATTTGTATGTAAGAATAGAAGTCTGCAAAAAATGAAAAACCGACCAAAACAGGAACGCTTGGAACTCACACAGGCAAAAACAACAACAGCAACACACACACGCACGCACGCAAAGCACGCATACACGCACGCACGCACTCGCACACACACACACACACACACACACACACACACACACCACACACACACACACACACACACACACACACACACACACACACACACACACACACACATACTGGTGAAGAAAAACGTATCAGGCAGTGAGAACGTGCAAGTCACCAGCACATAGATCATTACAAACGTGTCATGTCAGTACACAGATCATAACAAACGTGTCATGTCATTTTTTAAAAAGAGATGAAGAAACCTCAGGAACGTGTGATCCCTTTGGTGGTTAGGGTTTGTCAATACTGGTTCCAGGGCCTGTGGAACTGGATATAGGCAGCAGGTTCTATTCCTGGACTTTGTTCTTACACATATTTTCACGTCTTTTATTAATTTAAGGGTGTGGTCATGATCTGTATAATAGCAAAACAGAACAGACAAAAAAGGAATTGTGCTGTTGATGCATTTCTTCCAGGAGCTAAGATGAGGTTTGCAGTGGTGTTTTTGGTTTTGTTTCGCTGTGCTTTTTTGGTAGAACTGGAATTTTCTTGCTAAATTGTTGCTGACTTTGTCATCTGTGTTTAGCATCAAAGATTTTAATAGTATGACAGTGAGAGTTTTCAAACAGAAAAAGATGTATGGTGTGTGTGAGTGTGTGTGTGTGTGCATACGAGTGCGCACTTTTGAGTGAATGAGTATGTGTGTGTGTGCTTGTGCGTAGGTTTCGCACATGCATGCATTCATTAAAATTTGTGTGTGGATGTAAGTGAATGTGTGCATGTGTTTGTGCGTGAGTGCATGATTATATACATACTTGTGCATATATTTCTTTCATGTATGCATGCATTCATTTGTATCTGTTTGTGTGTGTGTGTTGTGTGAGTGCATTTGAGTAAATGATAATATACCAGCATATTCATGCATAAGTTTCTTGTGTCATGCATTCCTGTGTGATTATGTGTGTTCAGTGTGTGTGTGTTCTGTGTGATTATGTGTGTTCTGTGTGTGTGTCCTGTGTGATTATGTGTGTTCTGTGTGTGTGTTCTGTGTGATTATGTGTGTTCTGTGTGTGTGTTCTGTGTGATTATGTGTGTTCTATGTGTGTGTTCTGTGTGATTATGTGTGTTCTGTGTGTGTGTGTCCTATGTGATTATGTGTGTGTCCTGTGTGATTATGTGTGTTCTGTGTGTGTGTGTGTGTCCTGTGTGATTATGTGTGTTCTGTGTGTGTGTGTGTGTGTGTGTCCTGTGTGATTATGTGTGTTCTGTGTGTGTGTGTGTCCTGTGTGATTATGTGTGTTCTGTGTGTGTGTGTCCTGTGTGATTATGTGTGTTCTGTGTGTGTGTGTCCTGTGTGATTATGTGTGTTCTGTGTGTGTGTGTCCTGTGTGATTATGTGTGTTCTGTGTGTGTGTGTCCTGTGCACGTCTTTGAACTTTCAGTCGTCATGAATGTAGCTCAGGATGACTTGACCTTTAGTATTTCAGTTTTTTTTTCCTTTAATTTGACATTTACTGCTGTTTCTGTCACTCTCTCTCTCTCTCTCTCTCTCTCTCTCTCTCTCTCTCTCTCTCTCAATCTCTCTCTCTCTCTCTCTCTCTCTCTCTATCAATCTCTGTCTCTCTCTCTCTCTCTCTATCAATCTCTCTCTCTCTCTCTCTCTCTCTCTCTCTCTCTGTCCTAGTACTCTTACACCCACTTCTACTCCCACACACCACACCACACCACATTACACCACACCACACCACACCACACCACACCATACAACACCACACCATACCACACCATACAACACCACACCACACCACACCACACCATACAACACCACATCATACCACATTACACTACACCACACCACACCACACCACACCACACCACACCACACCACACCACACAACACCACACCACACCACACCACACCACACCACACCATACAACACCACACCATACAACACCACACCATACAACACCACATCACACAACACCACATCACACCACATTACACCACACCACACCATACAACACCACACCACACCACACCACACCACATTACACCACACCACACCACACCATACAACACCACACCTCACCACACTATACAACACCACACCACACCACATTACTCCACACCACACCACACCATACAACACCACACCACACCGCACCACACCACACCACACTATCCACACCACACCACACCACACTACACCACACCACACCACATCACACCACACCGCTCCACACCACACTACACAACACCACATCACACTACACTCCACCACACTGCTCCACACCATGCCGCACCACACCACACCACACTGCTCCACACCACGCCACTCCACACCACACCACACTACACTACACCACACTGCTCCACACCACACCACACTGCTCCACACCACGCCACACCACACCACACTACACTACACCACACTACACTACACCACACTGCTCCACACCACACCACACTGCTCCACACCACACCACACCACACCACACTGAAGAGTGAAGTGTTACTGTTTTGCTCACCAAGTCAGTGAAAGCAGCAGACCTTTGAAAACTCTTGTCGTGGATAATAACAATTAACATACACGCACATGTGGATAATAACATACACGCACACGCCTGGTAATTGCTGCCATTGTAGGCATGATATACCAGTGCTCAAACCATTCATATGTGGGTTTTCACAGACACACACACACACACACACACACACACAGAGAATTATCACAACACACACATGCACGCACCCACATGCACGCCCGCAACTTCAACCTCCATCCTCTCCCTCCCCACACACGCATGCACACACACACACGAACACACACACACGAACACACACACACACACACACACACACACACACACACTTTTGCGCGCGCATGTGTATAACGTAAATAGCCTGGTAGTGATGGGCCTACAGATGGGTAAATGTACCACACAAATGTGAACTGATGACGTTCAGAGGATTGATTGAGTGGATAGGGTTTCTGAGATCGTGACGGATCTGTTGACAACAATTCACTTTGGTAACCACCACAAGCGTCTATTCTGGATAGAAATACAGAAAAAAAGAAGAGAGAGAGAGAGAAAAAAATTGACTGTCAAATTCAGCATGAAAAAGACTTGATGATCAAACCATTCTGAAATGCTTCTTTTAACTGCAGTTAGTCCTTGAAAGAAGAACAGATACAATGCATTGGACCAGATAGTTTGAATTTCAGTTTGAACGGTTGTTAAAGCAAGCAGAAGCAGCCCCATATCTGCATTAAAAAAATAAATAGATAGAAAATAGAAGTGATATAATGAAAGCCTGACCTATACAAAGGCCCATCATACTTGTCAGTTTTTCAGAGCCTACCACCAGTAGGTTTTTTGTCAAACATGAAATCATATACAACAGTAAAATAAAGTATAAAGCAAAGACACAAGCCTTTGTCAACCTATGACCAAACGAACAATTTCTCTGCTGTTGAAAGATGATTCCTCTTCTTCTTTTCTTCCACATCTGGGTCATCAAACAGGACTTTCAATTCACACAGGTTTTGAACAAAGCTACAGTGATTTCCCAAACTGAATGTACTTCAAATACACTTGGCCCGCTTTTCTGGGAAGTACTGATACACTGAGAGAGAGAATAAGGTCATCAGTGATCACTGACTTCCCAGCTGCTGTACAATCTTTTCATCCAAACCACACCTTGTATCCTCTCTTATAGGAACTCAACAGATGAGCTGTGAAGTGTTTGACTTTCAACCTGTGGGTTCTGGTT
>NC_134896.1:1125000-1142500 GCF_041734735.1 Babylonia areolata | reverse complement strand
TCTGTCACTCTCTCTCTCTCTCTGTCTGTCTTTGTCTCTGTCACTCTCTCTCTCTCTCTCTGTCTGTCTTTGTCTCTGTCACTCTCTCTCTCTCTCTGTCTGTCTTTGTCTCTGTCACTCTCTCTCTCTCTCTGTCTGTCTTTGTCTCTGTCACTCTCTCTCTCTCTCTCTGTCTGTCTTTGTCTCTGTCTCTCTCTCTCTCTCTCTCTCTGTCTGTCTTTGTCTCTGTCGCTCTCTCTCTCTCTCTCTGTCTGTCTTTGTCTCTGTCACTCTCTCTCTCTCTCTGTCTGTCTTTGTCTCTGTCACTCTCTCTCTCTCTCTGTCTGTCTTTGTCTCTGTCACTCTCTCTCTCTCTCTGTCTGTCTTTGTCTCTGTCACTCTCTCTCTCTCTCTCTCTGTCTGTCTTTGTCTCTGTCACTCTCTCTCTCTCTCTCTCTGTCTGTCTTTGTCTCTGTCACTCTCTCTCTCTCTCTCTGTCTGTCTTTGTCTCTGTCACTCTCTCTCTCTCTCTCTCTCTCTGTCTTTGTCTCTGTCACTCTCTCTCTCTCTCTCTCTCTGTCTGTCTTTGTCTCTGTCACTCTCTCTCTCTCTCTCTCTGTCTTTGTCTCTGTCACTGTCTCTCTGTCTCTCTCTGTGTCTCTCCTGCGCACCACATGATGGGTGTCTCCCTGCCTGACACACGCCGTCACACCAGGTCAAGTACAGCCAGTGGCAGGCAGTCCACCCTGAGTGACACCTGGACCAGTGCTGCACGTGATACTGGGAACACCCGTGACACTACAATACAGCGGGCAGGCCAAGGCTGTCCCTGCAGAACACACAGGCACACTAAAACCAAACACACACAGGTCAGACACAAACAAGACAGGTGTTATTTCCTTTGGATGTTGGAACATAAACAGTGGTGTTATTTCCTTTGGATGTTGGAACATAAACAGTGGTGTTATTTCCTTTGGATGTTGGAACATAAACAGTGGTGTTATTTCCTTTGGATGTTGGAACATAAACAGTGGTGTTATTTCCTTTGGATGTTGGAACATAAACAGTGGTGTTATTTCCTTTGGATGTTGGAACATAAACAGTGGTGTTATTTCCTTTGGATGTTGGAACATAAACAGTGGTGTTATTTCCTTTGGATGTTGGAACATAAACAGTGGTGTTATTTCCTTTGGATGTTGGAACATAAACAGTGGTGTTATTTCCTTTGGATGTTGGAACATAAACAGTGGTGTTATTTCCTTTGGATGTTGGAACATAAACAGTGGTGTTATTTCCTTTGGATGTTGGAACCTAAACAGTGGTGTTATTTCCTTTGGATGTTGGAACATAAACAGTGGTGTTATTTCCTTTGGATGTTGGAACATAAACAGTGGTGTTATTTCCTTTGGATGTTGGAACATAAACAGTGGTGTTATTTCCTTTGGATGTTGGAACATAAACAGTGGTGTTATTTCCTTTGGATGTTGGAACATAAACAGTGGTGTTATTTCCTTTGGATGTTGGAACATAAACAGTGGTGTTATTTCCTTTGGATGTTGGAACATAAACAGTGGTGTTATTTCCTTTGGATGTTGGAACATAAACAGTGGTGTTATTTCCTTTGGATGTTGGAACATAAACAGTGGTGTTATTTCCTTTGGATGTTGGAACATAAACAGTGGTGTTATTTCCTTTGGATGTTGGAACATAAACAGTGGTGTTATTTCCTTTGGATGTTGGAACATAAACAGTCTCGCTGGAAAATTAAATGATCCAGATTTTGTTGATTATGTAACGTCATTTGATATTTGCTGTTTATTTGAAACATTCACATTTAAATCATTTGACTTTTCAATTTATTTCGAAGAGTTCACTGTTCTTCATTCTCCTGCAGTGAAATTTACTTGTATGGGTAGAGCATCGGGTGGCACTGTTATGTTGATCCACAAATCGCTTGTTGGTTATGTGAAGTGTATTGACACAAACATTGATGACATCATTTGTGTTCGAGTATCTAAAGCTGTAGTTTGTGCGGATAAGGATGCTATGTTTGTTGGTATGTATAATCACCCAGTAACCAGTGTGTTCTATAATGCTAAAGATTATGAATGCGGTATTACAATGCTGGAACAGTTTATCATTTCATTGTATGAAAAAGGAGATGATGTGCGTGTTATTGTTGGGGGGGATCTGAACGCACGAATTGGAGATGGGAGTCTTAAAACAGAAACGGTGGACGACTTCAGCTGAGAATGCTGGGACGTTTTTGAAAGGACGTCACAAGACACTATTACCAATGGTTTTGGTGAAATACTTATAGAGATGTGTACAGCCTTTAGTTTAACGCCTTTAGAGATGTGTACAGCCTTTAGTTTAACGCCTTTAGAGATGTGTACAGCCTTTAGTTTAACGCCTTTAGAGATGTGTACAGCCTTTAGTTTAACGCCTTTAGAGATGTGTACAGCCTTTAGTTTAACGCCTTTAGAGATGTGTACAGCCTTTAGTTTAATGCCTTTAGAGATGTGTACAGCCTTTAGTTTAACGCCTTTAGAGATGTGTACAGCCTTTAGTTTAATGCCTTTAAATGGTCTGAGTGAAATTGTTTCTGATGATTTGTTTACTTTTCTTTCTGATCGGGGGAATAGTGTCACGATTATTTTTTTATGTTCTGTCGACTTCATTGATCATATAAAGTCATGCAGAGTTATGGACCGTGTGGAGCCACATCATATGCCCATACAATTGGAAATTAAAAGCTTCAGTCAAACTTCAGAAGAAAGCGAACAAAAGAAAATATTTTCTGAAAAATTAAGATGGGATCTGAGTAAATTACTTCTGTTTGTTGACTTCATGACTCTGGAAAACACAGAAGTCTTACTTGATAAATTAACAGAGGAAGTCAGTCATGATGTAGAATCTGCTCTTGAAAAATTCACGTGCTTGATGTTAGAAGCTGGTGACTGCATGTGTCAGACTGTGTGTATTGGTGGGCGTGTCAGAAATCACAGCAGGTGGTATGACACGGAATGCAGACGCTATAAACGTGAAGCTAAACGTGCTCTTATACCTGTTCTCGTACAGATCCAGTTGGAAATGAGGAACTATATAAAGAAAGAAAATTAACCTACCAAAGAAAAAGAGCTTTGTACCAAAACAAGTTAATAGAAAGCATTCAGGCAAAATACATACGACTCCCTGTTAAACAGTAAAAACGACAGTAATAGATTTTGGACAATAGTGCACAGTGCAAGAAAAAAGAAAAACACCATACCCCCAATTTCAATCGATGCATGGAAAGAGCATTTTGAACAGATTTTACGCCCACAGGTTGAACCCAGTTCAGATAACTAAAAAACATCACAGCAGTATGTCGAAGAAGATGTCTATGTACATGAGTTAGATGAAGATATTACAGAGGCAGAAGTAAGGTACGCAGTTCATGGGGTCAAGTCTGGAAAGGCGTCTAGTTTGGACGAAATACCTCCAGATTTCTTCAAAGCAGCAGAAACTCAAATATCACCATTCCTAACAAAGTTGTTTAATAAATTATTTAGCGATAGTTACTTCCCTATAGAGTGGACACATTCAGTGATAATACCATTGTTTAAAAAAGGAGATTTAAATAATCCTGGAAATTATAGGGGGATTTCGTTACTGAATATAAGTAGTAAAGTGTTCACTTTTATTTTGAATAAACATTTGAATAGATGGGCTGAAGATGAACACAAAATATTTGAGAAGCAAGCGGGTTTCCGAAAGGGGTATTCCACAATTGACCATATATATATATATATATATACCTTAGTGTCCAACTGTTTGAATGGTAAACGCAAAGGTAAATTATATGTTGCTTTTATAGATTCAGTTGATCGTAACAAGTTATGGGGTGTGTTAGAAAAAATCAAAACTTCTACTAAGATGTTGAAAATGTTGAAAGGAATCTACAGTTCTGTACAGGCGTGTGTTCAGAGTGGTGCAGAGTACAGATGTGTGTCCAGAGTGGTGCAGAGTACAGATGTGTGTCCAGAGTGGTGCAGAGTACAGGTGGTGCAGAGTACAGGCATGTGTTCGGAGTGGTGCAGAGTACAGGTGTGTGTTCAGAGTGGTGCAGAGTACAGGCATGTGTTCAGAGTGGTGCAGAGTACAGGTGGTGCAGAGTACAGGCATGTGTTCGGAGTGGTGCAGAGTACAGATGTGTGTTCAGAGTGGTGCAGAGTACAGGCATGTGTTCGGAGTGGTGCAGAGTACAGATGTGTGTTCAGAGTGGTGCAGAGTACAGGCATGTGTTCAGAGTGGTGCAGAGTACAGGTGTGTGTTCAGAGTGGTGCAGAGTACAGGCATGTGTTCAGAGTGGTGCAGAGTACAGGCATGTGTTCAGAGTGGTGCAGAGTACAGATGTGTGTTCAGAGTGGTGCAGAGTACAGGCATGTGTTCGGAGTGGTGCAGAGTACAGGCATGTGTTCAGAGTGGTGCAGAGTACAGGCATGTGTTCGGAGTGGTGCAGAGTACAGGCATGTGTTCGGAGTGGTGCAGAGTACAGATGTGTGTCCAGAGTGGTGCAGAGTACAGGTGGTGCAGAGTACAGGCATGTGTTCAGAGTGGTGCAGAGTACAGATGTGTGTTCAGAGTGGTGCAGAGTACAGGTGTGTGTTCAGAGTGGTGCAGAGTACAGATGTGTGTTCAGAGTGGTGCAGAGTACAGGCATGTGTTCGGAGTGGTGCAGAGTACAGGTGGTGCAGAGTACAGGTGGTGCAGAGTACAGGTGGTGCAGAGTACAGGCATGTGTTTGGTGTGGTGCAGAGTACAGGCATGTGTTCGGAGTGGTGCAGAGTACAGGTGGTGCAGAGTACAGGTGGTGCAGAGTACAGGTGGTGCAGAGTACAGGTGTGTGTTGAGAGTGGTGCAGAGTACAGGTGTGTGTTGAGAGTGGTGCAGAGTACAGATGTGTGTTGAGAGTGGTGCAGAGTACAGATGTGTGTTGAGAGTGGTGCAGAGTACAGGTGTGTGTTGAGAGTGGTGCAGAGTACAGATGTGTGTTGAGAGTGGTGCAGAGTACAGATGTGTGTTGAGAGTGGTGCAGAGTACAGATGTGTGTTGAGAGTGGTGCAGAGTACAGATGTGTGTTGAGAGTGGTGCAGAGTACAGGTGTGTGTTGAGAGTGGTGCAGAGTACAGGTGTGTGTTGAGAGTGGTGCAGAGTACAGATGTGTGTTGAGAGTGGTGCAGAGTACAGATGTGTGTTGAGAGTGGTGCAGAGTACAGGTGTGTGTTGAGAGTGGTGCAGAGTACAGGTGTGTGTTGAGAGTGGTGCAGAGTACAGATGTGTGTTGAGAGTGGTGCAGAGTACAGATGTGTGTTGAGAGTGGTGCAGAGTACAGGCATGTGTTCGGAGTGGTGCAGAGTACAGGCTGGTGTCAGAGTGTCAGAGTACAGGCATGAGTTCGGTGGGTGCAGAGTACAGGGGTGCAGAGTTCGGTGGGTGCAGAGTACAGGCATGTGTTCGGAGTGGTGCAGAGTACAGGCATGTGTTCAGAGTGGTGCAGAGTACAGGCATGTGTTTAGAGTGGTGCAGAGTACAGGCATGTGTTCGGTGTGGTGCAGAGTACAGGCATGTGTTCGGAGTGGTGCAGAACCAGCTGGGGTGAAGCAAAGTTGCTTGTTGTCTCCCTTGATTTTTTCACTCCTGATAACAGATGTAGCTGATTTTGCGACAAACAATGGGAAGCACGGATACCAGTTTTTGCCAGATTTGCGGGAGATTTTTCTGCTGCTGTTTGCCGATGACACAGCTTTGATCTCTATTACTCCTTCCGGACTTCAGAATGAGATCAATAATTTGCAACGAGTTTCTGACTCCATTGGATTGACAGTAAATTTACAGAAAACAAAAATTATAGTTTTTAGAAAAGGTGGTCATCTGAGTAGATATGAGAAAATGGTACCATAAAGGGCAAGAGATTGAAATTGTGAACAGCTATAAATATTTAGGCTTTACTTTGTCAACTAGATTATCATTAGATATATCACTGTCCGAGTTTGCAGGCAGGGCGAAGGGTAAAGTGGTGGAGATCATAAAAACTATGTATAGTCTTGGTAATATAGATATGTTCATTTTCTTTAAATTGTTTGATGCACAAGTCAAGCCTATGTTGTTATATTCATCTGAAGTGTGGGGTCTAAGTCATGTTAAAGGTAAAGAAAACATTCACCTTTTTGCTTGTAAATATGTCTTAGGTGTCAGTGGAAAAACACCAAACACAATGGTGTATGGAGAGAGGCAGATATCCGCTTTACATTGATAGTTATTTGAGTGCAGTAAGATACTGGTTTAAAATACAAAAAATGACTCCGACTAGATTACCAAAGCAAGCATACAAAAGAAATATGAACGAAGAAAGACAATCTAAAAACTGGGCATGTCAGGTTAAACAGCGTTTAAATTTATTTGGATTTTCAGAAGTCTGGATATATGGAGGGGTGGGAGATGAAAAAAAATTCAAACAGAGAATGGTCGATTGTTATAAACAAGACTGGAACAGAAAGTTGGAAATTAGTGATCGTTTTAACTCTCTCCATACGAACGGCGAAAGAGACGACGTTAACAGCGTTTCACCCCAATTACCACCATCAAAATATTGCAAGCGGAAGGCTCTTATACTGAAGATGTGAATGTTGACAAAGAATACCACAGTTCTAACAACGGAAGCTAAAGGTTGGGTCATTCAGACACCCACTGGACATCCGAGGGGTCTGTGTAGAGGAGAAGAGAGGACTGGCCGTACTGAGTGAGTTAAGGAATACCGCAAATTCAAATCTTTATTACAACCAGAAAAATACCTGCAAGATATTACAATAGCAAAATTTAGAGTGGCTCAGGTGAAGTTTTGTCTAGGCGTTAATGACCTCAAGGTAAATAAAAGATATAACAATATAACACCAAAAAACTGTCCCTTTTGTGATGATCTAGAAACTGAAGTACATTTTCTTATTAGATGTCCTGTATATGCTAAACTATGAGAAAAGTATATATTTAAACATTATAGAAATAATAACACTCCACCAATCCCATTTTTGTTACAAAATAAGACAGGTGTGTAATAAGAGATGTCGCTATGTTTATTTACTATGCTTTTTGTTCCAGAGAGGAACTGATGTGAAGTTTAATTTAGAATGTTAAAATCAAATTGCGTGACAAAGCAGTTATGTTTAAGTTCTGTTGCATCTGTTTTTCCCCTCAATTTTTCAATCATTATCTTCATGTGTACGTGTTCTCATGTGGACAGGCTGGTGGCCTTCACATAAAACTTCCTGCGTTCCTGCGTTCTCTCTGTCTCTGTCTCTCTCTCTCTGTCTCTCTCTGTCTCTGTCTCTCTCTCTGTCTCTGTCTCTCTCTCTCTGTCTCTCTCTCTCTCTGTGTGTGTGTGTCTCCCCACCCCTCACCAGTTATGTACACAGTGCATTTTGAATCTGTATTTTTCCTAGTTTTCCATACTGTTATTTATGTGTGTGTGTTGTCATGTGGGCAGGCTGGAGCTCTTTGCATTCAATTTCCTGAGTTACTTTCGTTCTGTCCCCCCACCCCCTTGTTCCCCCTCTCTCTCCCTCATCTCTAAGTCTCTATGTCTTCCTCCCCACCTAGAGATTTCTCTCCACTTCCCCCCTCTCTCTCCATACCTCTCTCTCTCCATACCTCTCTTGCCTCCCCCTCTCCCCCCCCTCTCTCTCTCTCTCTACCTCTCGCCTCCCCCTCTCCCCCCCCCTCTCTCTCTCTCTCTACCTCTCTTGCCTCCCCCTCTCCCTCCCCCTCTCTCTCTCTCTACCTCTCTTGCCTCCCCCTCTCCCCCCCCTCTCTCTCTCTCCATACCTCTCTCTCTTGCCTCCCCCTCTCCCCCCCCTCTCTCTCTCTCTCTCCTCTACCTCTCGCCTCCCCCTCTCTCCCCCCCCCTCTCTCTCTCTCTCTACCTCGTGCCTCCCCCTCTCCCCCCCCTCCCCCTCTCTCTCTCTCTCTCTACCTCTCGCCTCCCCCTCTCCCCCCCCTCCCCCCCTCTCTCTCTCTCTCTACCTCTCACCTCCCCCTCTCCCCCCCCTCCCCCTCTCTCTCTCTCTCTCTACCTCTCGCCTCCCCCTCTCCCCCCCCTCCCCCTCTCTCTCTCTCTACCTCTCACCTCCCCCTCTCCCCCCCCTCTCTCTCTCTCTCCATACCTCTCTCTCTTGCCTCCCCCTCTCCCCCCCCTCTCTCTCTCTCTCCATACCTCTCTCTCTTGCCTCCCCCTCTCCCCCCCCTCTCTCTCTCTCTCTACCTCTCGCCTCCCCCTCTCCCCCCCCCCTCTCTCTCTCTCTCTACCTCTCGCCTCCCCCTCTCCCCCCCCCTCCCCCTCTCTCTCTCTCTCTCTACCTCTCGCCTCCCCCTCTCCCCCCCCTCCCCCTCTCTCTCTCTCTACCTCTCTCTGCCTCCCCCTCTCCCCCCCCCTCCCCCTCTCTCTCTCTCTCTCTACCTCTCGCCTCCCCCTCTCCCCCCCCTCCCCCTCTCTCTCTCTCTCTCTACCTCTCGCCTCCCCCTCTCCCCCCCCCCTCCCCCTCTCTCTCCATACCTCTCTCTCTTGCCTCCCCCTCTCCCCCCCCCCCTCTCTCTCTCTCTCTCTCTCTCTACCTCTCGCCTCCCCCTCTCCCCCCCCCTCTCCCCCTCCCCCCTCTCTCTCTCTATACCTCTCTCTCGCCTCCCCCCTCTCCCCCCTCTCTCCCTTCTCTCTTCCCTCACCCCTCCCCCAGCCCCCCAGTCCCCCCCTCCTCTCTGTCTCTCTCTCCCTCCCCACCTTTCCCTTTGCATTCTGGCAGAAGAAGAAGAAGAAAGCCAGACATAGAGAGGGAAGGAAGGTTTGGGTTTCATGACCATAAAAGGTGAAATATTGGCTGCATCCTGACTTCAGCTTCACGTATTGACCTTTCTCAGCTGGTGAGGTGCCTCCCCTTCCTCTGCCGCTTTGCCCTTGTTGTCATTGTCGTTGTCGTCGTTGTCGTTGTCATTGTCGTTGTTGTTGTTGTCGTTGTTGTTGTTGTTATGCTGGGGATGAAGAAAATGTTGAAAATGCTATAAAAGAGTTGTTGTTTTTTATGTGGGAGTTTTCTTGCTACGTATTAGTGTTCTGTTTTTGTCTTTGAAAAAATAGTGTATGTGTTGGGTGTGTGTGTGTGTGTGTGGTGTATGTGTGTGTGCTACTGTATGTATACATGTGTCTTATCTGCACCTCTGTGTGTTTGTGTATTGTGTATTGTGTGTGTTGTGTGTGTGGTGTGTGTGTGCGTGTGCATGCATGTGGTTTGTGTGCGTGTGTGTCATTTGTACAGTGCATCCTCACAATTTCTCAGTAGGTTTTGAATGGATGTTTTGAAACTTTTTTTTTTAATTTAATTATTTTTTTTATAAGTCAAACTTTATTCAAACATCGATGATGGAAGACAGAATCTGTAGCAGATGATCAGTACTTAAAGCACAGCCCCCCCCCCTCCCCCTCCTGTAAGTGGGGAGGAGAGGAAAAGAGAATAATGACATAAACATCTTCCTCCTCCTCTATCTGTATGTAGGTCACACCTGCCATACACAAGTGTCCTTGCTAGTTGGCAGAGGGGAGGTAATTGTAGTGTTGCTGTTGATAAACAGAGGTGGGATGTTGCTGCTTGCATCCACCCCCACCCCCACCCCACCCCTCTCCCATGCCCTGCTGTTTTGCTTTGTGGTGGTGGTGGTGGTATTTCCCCCAAGAGGATGTGGCTCTTTTGTCTGATCCTTTTGTTAAAGAGGGGATTCTTCTTCTCCTTATTCTTCTCACAGGTATACTGTCTATAGACTTCAAAATGACAAATACACACATGCATTCGTTCTTTTTAGCGCACACACACACACACACACACACACACACACACACACACACACATTGTGGATGTGGAGAGTGGGTGATGGAGGCTGGATGAGAGAAAAGGAGCAGAAGGAGATGTATAAAGGTGAGAGTGTACAGAAGGAGATGTATAAAGGTGAGAGTGTACAGAAGGAGATGTATAAAGGTGAGAGTGTACAGAAGGAGATGTATAAAGGTGAGAGTGTACAGGAGGTGTATAAAGGTCAGAGTGTACAGAAGGAGATGTATAAAGGTCAGAGTGTACAGAAGGAGATCTATAAAGGTCAGAGTGTACAGAAGGAGATGTATAAAGGTGAGAGTGTACAGAAGGAGATCTATAAAGGTCAGAGTGTACAGAAGGAGATGTATAAAGGTGAGAGTGTACAGGAGGAGATGTATAAAGGTGAGAGTGTACAGAAGGAGGTGTATAAAGGTCAGAGTGTACAGGAGGAGATGTATAAAGGTGAGAGTGTACAGGAGGAGATGTATAAAGGTGAGAGTGTACAGAAGGAGATGTATAAAGGTGAGAGTGTACAGAAGGAGATGTATAAAGGTGAGAGTGTACAGGAGGAGATGTATAAAGGTGAGAGTGTACAGGAGATGTATAAAGGTCAGAGTGTACAGGAGGTGTATAAAGGTGAGAGTGTACAGGAGGTGTATAAAGGTGAGAGTGTACAGAAGGAGGTGTATAAAGGTGAGAGTGTACAGGAGGTGTATAAAGGTGAGAGTGTACAGAAGGAGGTGTATAAAGGTGAGAGTGTACAGAAGGAGGTGTATAAAGGTGAGAGTGTACAGAAGGAGGTGTATAAAGGTCAGAGTGTACAGAAAGGGATGTATAAAGGTGAGAGTGTACAGAAGGGGATGTATAAAGGTCAGAGTGTACAGAAGGGGATGTATAAAGGTGAGAGTGTACAGAAGGGGATGTATAAAGGTCAGAGTGTACAGGAGGTGTATAAAGGTCAGAGTGTACAGGAGATGTATAAAGGTGAGAGTGTACAGAAGGGGATGTATAAAGGTCAGAGTGTACAGGAGGAGATGTATAAAGGTGAGAGTGTACAGAAGGGGATGTATAAAGGTCAGAGTGTACAGAAGGAGGTGTATAAAGGTCAGAGTGTACAGAAGGTGTATAAAGGTGAGAGTGTACAGAAGGGGATGTATAAAGGTCAGTGTACAGGAGGAGATGTATAAAGGTCAGAGTGTACAGGAGATGTATAAAGGTCAGAGTGTACAGAAGGAGATGTATAAAGGTCAGAGTGTACAGAAGGAGATGTATAAAGGGGTGTGTGTGTGTGTGTGTGTGTGTAAATAGAATAGAATAGAATAGATTTTATTGTCATGAAACCTTAAGGTTTATAAGACTCAAGTGCAATGGTAAATGAATGACTGAATGAAAAACACACAATTAATCAATCAGTTAACGCAGTAGATTGCAGCAGCATTCATAAACAAATTTTCCTAATCTTTTTTGTATATATTCATCATCTGTTAGCATCACCTGACCGGGAATATTTCCTGTGTTATTCAAATTTTGAATATATGTGTGTTTGTGTGTGATGCATGTATGCATATATTGTATTGTATTATTTAAAAAAAAAATAATAATAATAATAAACCCACAGTGAGAGTGTTGTGGTCTGGCAGCATTGTGTAGAAGAAACCCACTCTGACAGGAACACAAACACAATACACCCTGAAAGCCTGACAGACAAGTAGGGTTATGCTGCTGGTCAGGCATCTGTTTTGTAGATGTGGTGTAGCGTATATGGATTTGTCGGAATGCAATGAAGCCTTCTTGAGAAACTGAAACTGAAACGACGACTGCAGGCAGGAGACCGGCAGACAGACATCAAATCAAATCAAATCAGTTCAAGTCAAATCATGTCGTACACTGCCCAGTTGATCACACAGGGCCCAGTTCACGGCCGTCTACCTGTCAGTTCTTAAAACCAATGGAAAAGAATCACAAAAAATTGTTGACCAGTTCAACACCTTGGTAGTTCACAGCCACAGCAGGCTTCCAAGCCTTAATGTTTGATGTTTAATGATTGATGCTAAAAATGCAGAACATGGACTGGTTTTCCTTCAGAATGTTTTAGTTTGGTTTCCTTGCTGTTTGTGTGTATGTGGGAATGTAAAACAATGTTTCACTGAGACAAAGTTTGGTTTCCTTGCTGTTTGTGTGTATGTGGGAATGTAAAACAATGTTTCACTGAGACAAAGTTTGGTTTCCTTGCTGTTTGTGTGTATGTGGGAATGTAAAACAATGTTTCACTGAGACAAAGTTTGGTTTCCTTGCTGTTTGTGTGTATGTGGGAATGTAAAACAATGTTTCACTGAGACAAAGTTTGGTTTCCTTGCTGTTTGTGTGTATGTGGGAATGTAAAACAATGTTTCACTGAGACAAAGTTTGGTTTCCTTGCTGTTTGTGTGTATGTGGGAATGTAAAACAATGTTTCACTGAGACAAAGTTTGGTTTCCTTGCTGTTTGTGTGTATGTGGGAATGTAAAACAATGTTTCACTGAGACAAAGTTTGGTTTCCTTGCTGTGTGTGTGTATGTGGGAATGTAAAACAATGTTTCACTGAGACACAGTTTGGTTTCCTTGCTGTTTGTGTGTATGTGGGAATGTAAAACAATGTTTCACTGAGACAAAGTTTGGTTTCCTTGCTGTGTGTGTGTATGTGGGAATGTAAAACAATGTTTCACTGAGACACAGTTTGGTTTAATGCCAGAGCATTGCTCAGGCTCAGAGCTCAGTGAGTTCAAAGGTCAACGAAAACAGCATCAGAATGACCTCTTTATTCATGTCTTGATCAGTCCACGCAAACTGGAAATCCTGTTAAAAGTATTGAAAATAGAATATGAAAGAGCAATTCATCTTATATGTTTCAGTCCTTGTAAAACTGAACATGCTGAAAATTCTATTGATTTCATTCAGAAATCTGTTTGTCTCTGTCTCTCTTCTTCTTCTGCGTTCACTCGTATGTACACGAGTGGGCTTTTATGTGTATGACCGTTTTTACCTGCCATGTAGGCAGCCATACTCCGTTTTCAGGGGTGTGCATGCTGGGTATGTTCTTGTTTCCATAACCCACCGAACACTGACATGGATTACAGGATCTTTAACGTGCGTATTTGATCTTCTGCTTGCATATACACACGAAGGGGGTTCAGGCACTAGCAGGTCTGCACATATGTTGACCTGGGAGATCGTAAAAATCTCCACCCTTTACCCACCAGGCGCCGTCACCGTGATTCGAACCCGGGACCCTCAGATTGACAGTCCAACGCTTTAACCACTCGGCTATTGCGCCCGTCAACTGTCTGTCTTTCTCTCAGTCTCTGTCTGTCTCAGTGTCTCTCTCTCACTCGCTCTCTCTTGCTTTCTCTCTCTCTCCTCTGCCACACACACACACACACACACACACACACATATGCATACACACACGCATGCAAATATTGATTTTATTATGTATAGACTCTTAACATCCACATGCAGTTTGCACAACATGAGCATACATGCTCTCACACACACGCTTTATGACGTAAAAAAAAGTACAATATAGGCATTCAGTCATGCACTCTCAAACTCCACACTTAGTGGTAAGTGCCAAACACGTCTGTACGTCACACACAAATGTGTCGCTGCCTTTAGAGATAGGTGGCTGTGTGCTTGGTGCCTTTGATTGAACCGCGGCTGGCTGTCAATGAAACTCAGCTGATTCATTGTTCACTCGCTCTCTCTCTCTCTCTCTCTCTCTCTCTGTGAGGAAGGGGTGGAGGAAGAGAGACTGGGAGAGATAGGGGAAAGTGTGTGTGTGTGTGTGGTTTGTATGATGCGTGTGTTTGTGAGACACACACACACACACACACACACACACACACACACACAAAGCACGTACAAGAAGCATTGCCTTAAATGCCACACAAGCCATTGCCAGCACTTGTGTATAGATTTTTTGTCCTCCTCCCCACCCCTCAAAAAAAACAGCTAAGGGTGACATGTGGAGGATGTGATATTTGCAGAATTTAACCTGCCATTGATTCCTGCAGACTGCAGGGAAGGGGAGAGGGGGGGGGGGAATTTATCATCATCTGCTGCCTGTTGTCAACTGCTAGCAGTCATTCCTGTTTATCTGCTGCCTGTTGTCAACTGCTAGCAGTCATTCCTTTTTATCTGCTGCCTGTTGTCAACTGCTAGCAGTCAGTCCTTTTTATCTGCTGCCTGTTGTCAACTGCTAGCAGTCATTCCTGTTTATCTGCTGCCTGTTGTCAACTGCTAGCAGTCATTCCTGTTTATCTGCTGCCTGTTGTCAACTGCTAGCAGTCATTCCTTTTTATCTGCTGCCTGTTGTCAACTGCTAGCAGTCATTCCTGTTTATCTGCTGCCTGTTGTCAACTGCTAGCAGTCATTCCTTTTTATCTGCTGCCTGTTGTCAACTGCTAGCAGTCATTCCTACAGCCTTTCCCGACCTTTTGGGCACAGTCCTTTGTGTGTGTCTTTTTGCCTCTGCCAACCTGTCAGTCTGTCGTCTGTCTGTCTCTCTCTTTCACTCTTTGTGAGTGCTTCTCTCTGTCTGTCTGTCCGTCTGTCTGTCTGTCCATCTGTGTGTCTTTGTCATTCTTTCACTCACTGTCAGTGCTTCTGTCTGTCCGTCTGTGTGTCTGTCTGTCTGTCCGTCTGTGTGTCTGTCTCTCTCTTTTACTACTCTCTGCCTGTGCTTCTCTTTGTCTGTCTCTGTCTGTCTCTCTGTCTCTGTCAGTGCTTCTGTCAGTCTTTCTGTCTCTGCCCCTCCGCCCCCCCCCCCCCCCCCCCCTCTCTCTCTCTCTTTCTCTCCCTCTCTCTTGATCTTAGTTGAGTTTTAGTTATTGAAAGCAAACCTTTTTTTGCCTGTAAACGTTTCCTAGGTGTCATTTGGAAAACACCATGGTATGTAGAAAAAGGGCAGGTACCCACTTGACATTGATTGTCAAAAAATGGTCATCAACACTGTTACAGTAACACAGATACCCACTTGACATTGATTGTCAAAAAATGGTCATCAACGCTGTTACAGTAACACAGATACCCACTTGACATTGATTGTCAAAAAATGGTCATCAACGCTGTTACAGTAACACAGATACCCACCTGACATTGATTGTGGAAAAATGGTCATCAACACTGTTACAGTAACACAGATACCCACTTGACATTGATTTTGGAAAAATGGTCATCAACACTGTTACAGTAACACAGATACCCACTTGACATTGATTGTGGAAAAATGGTCATCAACGCTGTTACAGTAACACAGATACCCACCTGACATTGATTGTGGAAAAATGGTCATCAACACTGTTACAGTAACACAGATACCCACTTGACATTGATTGTGGAAAAATGGTCATCAACGCTGTTACAGTAACACAGATACCCACCTGACATTGATTGTGGAAAAATGGTCATCAACACTGTTACAGTAACACAGATACCCACTTGACATTGATTGTCAAAAAATGGTCATCAACGCTGTTACAGTAACACAGATACCCACTTGACATTGATTGTGGAAAAATGGTCATCAACACTGTTACAGTAACACAGATACCCACTTGACATTGATTGTGGAAAAATGGTCATCAACACTGTTACAGTAACAGATACCCACTTGACATTGATTGTGGAAAAATGGTCATCAACACTGTTACAGTAACACAGATACCCACTTGACATTGATTGTGGAAAAATGGTCATCAACACTGTTACAGTAACAGATACCCACTTGACATTAATTGTCAAAAAATGGTCATCAACGCTGTTACAGTAACACAGATACCCACTTGACATTGATTGTGGAAAAATGGTCATCAACACTGTTACAGTAACACAGATACCCACTTGACATTAATTGTCAAAAAATGGTCATCAACGCTGTTACAGTAACACAGATACCCACTTGACATTAATTGTCAAAAAATGGTCATCAACGCTGTTACAGTAACACCACCAACAACAAAAATCACTTATTTAGAAAAAAAAATCCACCACAACAATACTAATGACTTTAAAAAAAAATTTAAAAAAATTAAAAAAAACTCTTAAAAGATACATGACAACAAAAGTAAATGACAGCACAATGAACACCTTCAAAAATACATGACAACACAACAGCGCTTTCAGAAAGTGATGACAACACAACAGCGCTTTCAGAAACTGATGACAACACAACAGCGCTTTCAGAAACTGATGACAACACAACAGCGCTTTCAGAAACTGATGACAACACAACAGCGCTTTCAGAAACTGATGACAACACAACAGCGCTTTCAGAAACTGATGACAACACAACAGCGCTTTCAGAAACTGATGACAACACAACAGCGCTTTCAGAAACTGATGACAACACAACAGCGCTTTCAGAAACTGATGACAACACAACAGCGCTTTCAGAAACTGATGACAACACAACAGCGCTTTCAGAAACTGATGACAACACAACAGCGCTTTCAGAAAGTGATGACAACACAACAGCGCTTTCAGAAACTGATGACAACACAACAGCGCTTTCAGAAACTGATGACAACACAACAGCGCTTTCAGAAACTGATGACAACACAACAGCCGTCTTTGCAATGCTGAAGGAACATGGTGTGAAAACATTGAAATGTCCAAGTAAGTTCAGCTTTTGACTGAGTTCAGAATTTTTTATTCAGGATCTGAAAACCTACACTAACGAACAACAAACAACTTTCAAAATTGTATTGTATTTCTCTTTTATTGTCACAACAGATTTCTCTGTGAAATTCAGGCTGCTCTCCCCAGGGAGAGCATGTCGCTACACTACAGCGCCACCCTTTTTTTTTTCTTTTTTTTTCTGTGTGCAGCTTTATTTGTTTTTCCTATCGAAGTGGATTTTTCTACAGAATTTTGCCAGGAACAACCCTTTTGTTGCCGTGGGTTCTTTTACTTGTGCTAAGTGCATGCTTCACACGGGACCTCAGTTTATCGTCTCATCTGAATGACTAGCGTCCAGACCACCACTCAAGGTCTAGTGGAGGGGGAGAAAATATCTGCGGCTAAGCCGTGATTCAAACCAGTGCGCTCATATTCTCTCGCTTCCTAAGCAGACGCGTTACCTTCAGGCCATCACTCCACACGTTACCTCTAGGCCATCACTCCACATGCCAACACAACAAACACCTTCAAAAATGCGTCACAACACCATGAACAACAGAATGAACACCTTCAGAAACACATGACAACTTCATGAACAGTCTTCAGAAACACATGACAACACAATGACCACCTGAGGAAATGCCATATTTAAGTTCAGTTTTGGTGTTCAGAATTTTGTATCCAGAACAAATGAGCACCTTTAGAAATACTTGACAATACAACAAACGCCTTCAAAAACTCATCACAACACTGTGAACATCTTCAAAAATACACAGCAACAGGCTGAACATCTTCAGAAATACAACACAATGAACTCCTTCAGAAATACAACAGAATGAACTCCTTCAGAAATACAACACAATGAACAATGAACTCCTTCAGAAATACAACACAATGAACTCCTTCAGAAATACAACACAATGAACATCTTCAGAAATACAACACAATGAACATCTTCAGAAATACAACAC